>NW_027526361.1:67300074-67433882 GCF_048455015.1 Haemaphysalis longicornis | reverse complement strand
TCCGTCAAAGGAACCCAATTTTGTTAGGATCGGATGCAACCTCGGGTAAGGAGTGCGGCCTATAGGAGTTACGCCGCGCTTTAGGCTTATCTTTTATACCTGCCTCGCACCCACAGAAACGTAGCGCGCATAGTTAGGCCAGAAAAGGAAAATTCGACATCCACCTCAAATGCAGTTGTACGGCTACAAAGGAAATATGTACAGCGTTCTCAGAAAATGCACAGCAGAAAAAAAAAATCATTCTGGTCCAGGATGTCATTTGAGGGAGATGCATTTCGGGGATAATTGTCAAATTTTTTTCCCCAGAAACTTACTCCGCCGTGGGGAATTCTCCTAACTCTGGTCGATGGTTAGATCAGCTTAGTACACACCAGGGTAGAAAACCTAGCACCATGGATGTAGCTCCGAATAGCAGCGAAAATGAAGGGGTTGATAGAAGTTCAATCATGGGGCCGACAAACAAACAAACAAAAAAAAAAAACGGACGTAAGGCTTGTTCCACCAACCCCTTTTTTAACGTTTCGGATATGAAAAGGTCAGGGCATTGATTGATTGTGGGGTTTAACGCGCCGACGCAACGCAGGCGATGAGGCGCGTCGCAGTGGATGCCTGCGGATTGATTTTGACCACCTGGGGATCTTTACCGTGCGCCGAAATCTCGTACACACGGGCATTTTCGCTTTTCGCCTCCATCAGAAAAGCGGCCGCGGCGGACGGGAATCGAATTCGCGACCTCGTGCTCAACAGCGCAGGAAAGGTAAGGGAAACAAAACTGGTTGTTCAACGTCCAGGATTAATAAAAAAGCCATATAAACAGCAATTTGCATCAGCGGTGCGCAAAACACTTCCAGCGGTTCCTGTAATGCAACACGGTACTTTTCTTTCGGGACGAAATGAGATGTTTTCTCGGTGCCCGTGGGAACGTCGACTGGTCGGGTCTCTGCTACCTGGTGGTTTTCACAGAACACTCGGCACTCTGCGAATGCGTACTCATACTTTGTCTACACTCCCAATGGCGAGAACGAGGGAACGCGGCAGAGAGTGTTCCAACCCACAGACCAGCGTGGCAGCATTTTGTCCGGGAGACGGAATGGACCCTGTGGCGCTCTCGGGGCACCCTCTACTCGGATACAGAACTGGGCCAGACCCTCGCTCAATGCTGCCGTGCCACCATTGCCTTCAAAACACAGGAACCAGAGAGCTTTAGGTCCGCCCCCATGAAGGCAGTGGGCAGTTTAGGCATCCACAGTAACGCGTGCCCAAATATTTCACGACATACGCAGTACCGGATGCGTTCAGTGGGGTTAATTTTCTGTTTTGGGGTGTCGGTCGTTTTGTGCCCATCAAAGCGAGACACTTTTGATCGGCCACTTAGGGGTTCAGGTCCCCATTTATCACAACCGTGTCTAATTAGCTCCTTTTTACGTTGTTATTCACCTTTACTTGAGAACCAAGCCAGGTTGTAACGGAACCGGACACCCCCAGGGTTATTACAACATAAATATGCGGGGGAGAAAATCGCCCGAGTTTCAAGAATTCGGCCGTAACAACCTCTTCTGCGTACGCCTTCAAGCTAACTCCGAAAACGTAGTCCCAGCGCCAATTCTTCGTTCCATGTTCGTACGTACACGTGCCCCGCTCTGCAGCCAGGACTTTGTGCTCCTCCTGCGACGGGCAGTCTTGTCAGAATTAAGGCAGGCGGCACCTGCAGCCAGTACATACCCGATCCGAAAGAGATGCCGCCTGGGCTCATAGCAGACGGTCGGACAGCTCACTCTTTTCAGCCGCGAACCCAGTCGTGAACCCAGTCGCGGCGCATCTGCATTCCGTGTTGGATTAACTTTGCTCCCTCGTCTCCCCACTCTGCCAACTCCCACCTATCGCATTCGTTTTTGCGAACCCCGGCTCAGCATATTCGCGCGTTCCACCAAACTACGAGCTCCTTTCAAGAACCAGCAAGCAAGTACGCGCTTCGGATTCCCCTTTTTTGTCCTTATCAGCTCTTCTTTGAAGACACGTGCCGTTTTTTTTTTGTATGTTTGCGCGTCGTATTGTGGAGGTCCTCGCTCCCCTTGTTAAGCCTGCGTGCGGGAATATCTCCCTCTTGGCGTTCTTACACTGTCTCGCGGGCTGCCTTATTGATTAGGGCCTTTGTTCGGCCAGTGGGGGGGGGGGGGGGGGGGGGGGGGTCTTGTTGCGAAGAGAGGATTCGAATTTTTCTTACTTCAGGGCCCGTAATAAATGATGCAGGGCGAAGATCTTTACTTCGGTCGGGGCGAGAGGGACTCAGACTCTTGTTTTCGCTCATTTTATTCGTAGGGTTAACTAGCGGGAGCACGTGCTGTTACAGCACACATTCGCACTTTCGTGAATAAGGAATTCGTGAAGGCGTATTTTCACGATATGAGGCAACTCTTTGCGGTTGCTTTTCTTGAGCGGCCACTCAAAATCTCGTTCTAAATGTCTTCTGTCTTCTACGATGGACGTACAAATATAGAAAAAAAAACTTGTAATTGAAATATATCCCCGTTGCGAAAAAAAAAAGCCAAGATAAATGGGACTTCCTTAGGCAATGAAACAAAAAACATTCCGTGTTTGAGCGCAGTTAAACCAGGGTTGTAGAGCGAGAGCTCGATTTACGCGCCACGAGCGTGCAACGAATGCGCACACATTTGCAACGCAACACAAAATAGACGCTGCTCGACGTGGCGGGCGCCGTACGCGCAAGCGCGCAGGGAAGTTGGAGAGAGAGGGAAAACATTTAAAGACGATAGTCTTTCTTGGGCTACTTAAACCCAGAAATTTTGGTCTGTCTGTATGTCTGTCTGTCTGTCTGTCCGCCTGTCTGTCTGTGACTCGATTCAGCCACCTGGCCAAAGCAAAACAATACCTGCGCAATAGTCTTATATAGTCACAGCTAAATCTACCCGTCTATGTCCGGTGTATTGTTCATACTTGTCAACATTGTTGAAGAAGAAGAAGACATTACGCAAATATGAGACAACAAATCAATACAGAAGTGATATTTGCAGTGTTCCTTTACAAAAAATCAAACATTCTTGACTTTTGCGAAATTAAATACTTCATCAAGTGCAGAAAAAAAATTCACTCCGCCGCCACCTGCTGTCGCCCGCGCCACTATAGCTTCTGGCGCCATTTTAAGAAATCAACCGGCAACAGTTACGCAAGGTTCCACTAGATATGTTCCACGATATGCTTGCAACGCACGTGGAGTAGGGAAACGCGGTTCTATAAACGTTGAAGTAGGGCGCCTCGATTAACGCGCGTCTTCGCCGTACGGCAGCGTTCGCATCGAGACACCCGGTTTGGAGCAGTGGAACGCGGGAAATTTAAAATGATTTAAGCAAACATTTGGCGTCTTTACCTTGGGAGGAGCGCGACGCAAGAGGAACAACATGAGAGGTGAGTGGGAAAGCGAAGGGAGGCATTTACTTCGCAAAAGCCGATAAAGACTGTCGTCTTTTGACGGCATTTGCAACGAAAGGAGCAGATACGCGGCCAATTTTTTTATTGAGCTTTATGTGGCTCAGGGGGTGGTTGTGGCCGCTGGCTTGTGCCTGGCGGCGACATGGGCAGCTCTGGTGACCTAGGAAGTTTGTACCTTTAGGTCTGAGCTCCCTAGCGCGTCCTCCTACTGCTCATCACAGGAAATTAGGAGAAAGGGATCTTTCGGGCACCCCCAGAAGATGTGAGGAAGCGTGGCGAGAGCGCCACATGCAGGTCATTCTGGGGAAGGGTATAGTGAAGGGTGGATTCGGTGGAGTATAGCGGGATTAGGGAACGCGTTCGCCTGAAGGAGACGCCACGCGTGTTCTTCCGAATTAGTAAGGTTGACGTGAGCCGGGGGGTACCTACGGCGGTCAAGGCGGTAATGAACGGTTATTTCTTTGTACGTAAGAAGTAATTCTCTGGTGGAGCTGGCCCCGTGATATGGTTCGAGGCTTGCCCCGGCTCGGATTGTGAGCCCTAGAAGCCTCATTACCCGCGAGGCCAGCGTGCGCCGGAGTCCAGATAATTTCTACCGGGGAGTCGGGTGGGTGGCGTCGGAGAATTTTGGATGCCTGTGGCGAAACATGGCCGTTGGCAAAATTTTGAATGGCCGCTTTGGAATCGGAAAGTATTATCGCGGGGGTCGCCTTTTGGAGAGGGCAAAAGCTATTGCCGCCTCTTCTGCTTTGGCGGGATGGAAAGTATTTAAGGTTAGGGAGTCGAGAGGGGGATTATCAAGGTCGTTAATAACTGCAATGGCGAATGCGGCGCAGTGCCTGTATTCTGCAGCATCCATTCCACATAGACCACGTCGGTTCGAGCGGGGAGTCGTTTTGGGGAGCACGTGCTCTCTGTTCCCTGCGGCTCGCGTGGTATATGGGATGCATGTTGCGGGGGATTGGTTTAAGGATAAGCTTTGCAAGTTGGATGTATGCGCTGCCTCCTTGTATGATTATCTGTTGGCAAGCGTCCTTACTCTTAGAACTGTTAAACTAATGAGTGCAGTCACAAATATTACTTTGGAAGCTTCAGTTCGTCCCATCAACTACAAAAAATATTGAGAGTCGCAAAACAAACAAATGTTGACAGGCTTCTGTAATCGAGTGGTAGTGAACAATTCATCCGATTCCAAAGGCCTGCTCTTTTCGAGTCCACATATTTTGCAGCAAGCTTCCAGGTTAAATTGGCTCCACGATTTTATTTCAGCCGATTAGGTATCCATTTTGTTCCCAGTGATTTTCCCTCGTGCTTGACTAGTTCGCTGTAAACCGCTTACAAGGAAGAAATTCTGCACGTAAACAGTCTATTTTCTTACGTATGAGCTTTTTGCACGATGACTTTCTTTCTCCCTGCATAAAAAAAGTGAACTTAATTGAGCGAACATTATTCACATAGGCTTTTCGTGCCTTACGTATAGTATGCATGCGCAAACAAGCGAGCTTCCCATTTTGTGATAAACAAAGCAACATGGCCAAAATACGAGACAGCCGCCACAATTTCCTCCGCTTCTTCATTCTGCTTTATCAGGGTGGCTTTACTCCAACTCGAACCATGCAAGGGGACGGGAAAGGAATGACCACGTTTGTTCTTTGGAATAGCGCTGCGAGAGAATTTGAGGGGCGGAGAGCAGGTGGTGGAGTGGATGGACTTAAAAAAAGGATAAAGAGAAAAACAGGAGCGTCAAGAAACCAGTAAAAGGAAGCACTAGCGGGTGGAGAGCTCAAAATAAAGGGAACGAAGAGCTGGATCTGTTCCGTAATTCCTTGTCGATGTGTTCGTGGGAGGATGTTGTGAGCGCCCACTTTGCCGCAGAATAGAGTATGATCTCAGTGCTCTGAGCTTTTACTTACTCCGCAAGTGTCGCCGGAGAAATATGACCCTAATCGCGTCCGCCCTTGTGGACTCATTAGCTGGTCACACGTTTTATTGATTGCGGCCGCCGGGCCGCAATTACGCATAAACTCCCGTCGGTGGGACCGTTATAATCATGCTACTCCGAGCCGCCCTGGGATGCGGCTTCCCGCGAGTATTCCCCCGTCGCCTCTCTCCCCTCTATTTAAAATTCGCGTCTGTGGGAAGGCTTGTGCGTGTCTGCGTGCGTGCGTATGCGTGCGTGGGCATGTGTACGTGCGCGTGCGTGTGCGTGTGTGTGTATGTGACGTGTGTGTGTGCGTGTGTGTGCGTGCGTGCGTGCGTGCGTGCGTGTGTGTGTGTGTGTGTGTGTGTGTGTGTGTGTGTGTGTGTGTGTGTGTGTGTGTGTGTGTGTGTGTGTGTGTGTGTGTGTGCGTGCGTGTGCGCACATGCGCGGGCAGGCATACTTATTTCATGGAAATGCACTAAATGACCACATGGCGTCGCAAAAGGTATCGTACAAGCATTAGAAAGAAACATGGTCCACTAATGAGCCGTCCCAGTGTCTAGTGAAGTACCTGATGGCGAATAGATTATAAATTGAATGGTTATGTAATATACAAAACAATGTAGCAACTACCGGTTCTCTCCTGTATCCTTGAAGTGAAGATGCCAATTTTCTTGTGATACCAATTGTGATACTAAAGATACCAATTTTCTGCGTCATTGGATGACAGAAGTCGTCTACGGAAGTCACATCCGCTATGGGTTGTCGACGTAGAGGCAGGACTTCAAGGACCAATGTGAACTGGACAAGCGACTTGTGAAACCCAAAATGTCTCTCTGAAAAGGCAGGCAAACAATACACTCATTAGGTAAAAAACACTCTCTCATAAGAAAACGCCAGATCAATGTTTCTCCTCAATAATCTAACCAAGCAGTACTGGGCCCTTTGAGAAGCAATAACGTTCAGTTAATTACTAGCGAGTGTCCTGTCTATTTGTCAACTTCGGCCTTCTCCCTAAATAATACCTAGTCGTGGCGCCCTACATTTCAAACCATCTGGCCCACCTTCAAGTCCCAACTACATAGGTACCGCGCGCAGTTCGCGAACTGTCGTCACAAAAGTATCTCTTATTTTTTTTTTTCTGGCTTTGGCACCAACCACAGGCAGGTTTTCTTCGAACTGAAACAGAGCTAATGAGCCCGAAGCGACAGCTCTGCTAATTATATATATACTTCGATTTGCGTATCACTCTCGTTGAAACGAAGTCTCGTTAGACCTGTCCCAGAAGTCGCAAGGTTCCCTTTCCCTTTTCACTCACAGCTCATTCCTGGTTCTAGTGGAAGTTTGGAAAGTGAAAGTAGTCCTTGTGCGTATTTACGGCCAACTCTCCACCAAAATTTTCCGCCTATTTATGAATGCGCTACGATACGCACCTTATATGTGGCACTTTTGTTTAGAACAAAATTTCGAATCTTAGCGGGAGCCCATGGCCGTCTCAACCTTTTACGCCAAAACCTTCGATAAGGCCTTCCTAGCCTCTAATTGCAGCGCCCAAGAGCTGATGTCGGCGTGAGGCGGTCGCGTTTTCAGCTCAAGGCGTTCTACTGCGTCACCTGAATATATTTTTTTATCTCCTTTGCCTGCCACTCGTGAAAGCCTTCTCGATTGACGAAGCCCTTCTTTACGACGCTCCGCAAACTCTGCGTCGAAGAAAAGGGAGGCCCCTTAATTAATTGCGTTTCTTGTTCCTCATTAGTGCGCTTGCTGCGACGATTTTTTTTTCATCTTAACGTAACAAGCTATTTGCAATTATCTGTAAATGGTAATTCCCGGACCATAAAGCGAACGGCTGCCCAAGAGAGAATTATGCGAACGTAGAGTTGGGCGGAATCGACTTACTTTGTTGCGGGCAGACAAAGCAGATCTGTCGCTTTCGAACTTGAGCCTATAGTTACGCCCGCTCAACTTAGTTAGGCTCAACGTATATTCTGTATGAAGAGCAAGTTTGCTCTCGGTTTTACTTTGGTGAACTCTACAGACAACTGGGCCCATAGTTGAATCGAAAAACAAAAGATGGCGAGGAAGTGTCCTTTAAAGGGGCAGGCAACCGATTTTTGTCGAGCTTATGTTCTCTATCCCAAATGAAAGCGCATCCCTTAAATCACCTTAACGAGAAACGGTTTTGCTGATAACGCCCTATAACCTTTTAAACCGAAATTTTCATATCTGCGAACCGTATGTGTCCTCCAAAAATAATGCTGGCAACCATGACATACAGTAGCGCGGCAACATACTTTTATCTGTATGCGAGATGAAAAGCGATATTTAAAAACTTGTCCCCAGCTAAAAAAAAAAAGTGTGAATCACAGGCTTTCTCATTCCTTTACGTGTTTTTAAAATCCACTAGTCTATTTTGCACCAAGGAGCCATCTGTTCAGGTGGACGATAGCTAGAATCTGGCTTCACGTCGGGGAAATCGCAGTTCTCTTCTCCCGGCGCGTCCTTCTTTTTTTTTTTGTTAGCTGCCGTTGGCGTACTCGGAAACTGAAATCAAATATTTCGGCAGGAGAAACGCCCCTGATTCAGGCAGAATTGTCAGAGCTCCTTCACTGGGCCTGTTTCATTCCATTCATTTCATTTCATTTCAAGTCTTTCACGTTTTTTGGTACACAAGGAGGCGGGAGAAAAAGCCACCCAACGGTAGCTTGACGAGGCCCCTGCCTCCTGTAGCATGGACAACATTGAGAACAGTACATACCAGATCATGTTGTTGTCAACCATAGACAAAAGAATATGTTCTTAATTTTTCAACATTGTATAAATACATAGTTACGCACAGATACATTAGATACATACATACGCAAATGTAAAATCAACTTGACATGCATGCCAAAATTCTGATGTAACCCGATGATTGGAAGTCAGAAGTGTAACAAGTGTTTACACCTACATACGAATGCCAGAAAGACCAATACAATTTTTCATACTTACACGTCGGCATCGATCTTGCAGTAAACACACAATTTATTTAATAAAATCAGGCGTATGACACAAGAAAATATTAGAAAGTTAAAAATAATTATCATGAAGGTATAGCTCAAGCACGTGTTTAACTGATAAAGTATCTATGTCCTTCCCCAATCTGTGAAGGCCGTTTAGCAATACCGGTATTCTGCTTCGTAGCATATTGTCTCCGTAAGTGGTTCTGTTGAAAGAGACCGACCATAACTCCGGATGTCTCGTAACACGTGCATGAACATTTTTAAATAATTTAGACATAATAACCAGGCTATTGGTACCTTTATTTCTTTCTGTAATTAGCTTCTTGCAGAGACGGTAATCATAAAAGTTTGGGATGCTAATAAGGTGAAGTTTTTATATCAGAGGACGCACGGGGTGGTCAGAGACGACGTTTGAAATATTTCTCATTATTCTATTCTGGAGTCTAGTAAGTTTATGTATATTTGTAGAAGTAGTAGTACCCCATACAAGAAAAGAGTATTCAATGTATGGTAAGAACAGTGATTTATATAGTAAGAGTCTAGTTTTCATTGGAAGTAAGTCTCGGTGACGGTAAAGTGCACCTGTGACACGTGATAGTTTAGTGACTACTTGATCTGTATGTAAGACCCAAAGCACATTTTCAGAAAATGTTACTCCTAGCGTCTTAAAACTACTTGCTGTTTGAATGGGGGAGCCGTTCAGGAAAAGAGTTTGATTTTGATGCAGCTGTTTGTTTTTTGCTCGGAATACAACAGCTTTGGTTTTTTCAGTGTTTATAGCTAGTCCGGTGCACGATGCCCATTCACCAAGCTTAAGCAAAATTTCATTTCCTCGTTTAAACAAAACTTCACAGTTAGTATCTGCTGGGTTTCTTTGCTAGACGCTTCCGTTGATTCGGTGCATGGAGGCTCAGTTAGCTACCCTGAGAGCAACCCAGCGGCGGTGGGCGGCGGGTCTTAAATTTTTTTAAAAGAATGTTAAAAATACATATTCAATTTAAACTTATGCAAATACTTCAGTTGAAAGTTTTCAATAAGTATAAAACGTTTCAGCAGTTGCAGTAGCTGCTAGGTTTGCCGGTCACGTGACCGGGACACATATTGTAGTGGCAAGCTTGTGCACTACGAACCGTCACCCTTGCGGTTTCAGAAAGTTTGGTGCGAAATTAAAATTATTTCCGCCAATTTGTTTATAAATTGCTTGTAGTTACCGGGATATACAGGGTGTTTCAGTGAACACTTTCAAAAATTCCTGAAGGTAGGCTTTTCAAGAAAAATAGGAATTCTGTTAAGGAACAAACTATCAAGTGCGGCGGACGTCAGCAGTTATGAGAAACATGCGAATTACGTGGTTAATTAACTAAAACTCTCTAATGAAACTTTTAATTAGCGAAGTTTGGCGGTTATTGCCAATGGTGAGTTTTTAGCCACGGAGACGACGATAACCGATCAGTTTTTAAAGCAAAGGAAAATACACTCTGTAGAGCCCTACAGCCCGCATAAATCAAGTATTTTTCCCCCATGAAACCGAAACACAGCGCACATGGTGCGCCAGAAGTCAAGCGCATACGCAACATCCGCTGATGACGTGTTGCAGTGACTGTGTCGCCCAATTCAAGAAGGCTCTGGTGATTCCCCACGCTAGGGAATCAGCTGATATCAACGCCATCGCCTCCTGTATTTTCTCAATGATCAACGCTTACCTTACACCACGGCTAGCGTTATCTTTTCTTTCGTTGGTAGGCGCAAGAAAGAGGCTAGCCATTGCCCGCAACACGGTCGCCCGTTTCGGGAGCCCCAGGGGGCGTTGGTGACAGTTTTGCTTTTTTTTTTATTATTGTCTCGACCCCATCTGACGTGGGTACCAGACATGCAAGATGTGAAACGTCACCATCCGTTCATTTTTTTTTCGTTAGGTTTATCTGCTGTTCGTTTATAATCGCTGCGTGTTAGAAAGCGCATCAGACAAAGGAAAGGTTTGTTTGCTGGGCGAGGAGGGACTTCGCGGCTGTGGCTGCATGCTGAGGCTTTCTATAGCTAGGGAAAACTGAACTTACATTTCGAATTGGCCGCCACATTCATTGAAACACGTCACCAGCCGACGTTGCGTTCGCTCAACACTTCGAGCGCTCCCGGAGCGCCGAGTTTCGTTTTTGAGCGAAAAACAACGGCAAGTTTCCTCGCGCCACAGGGCTTTAAACACCGACTTTTTCGTTGTTTTAAAAACTGATATGAAATCGTCTTCTCCGGGGCTACAAAATCACCATTGACAGTAACCACCAAACTCCGCTAATTAAGAAGTTCATTAGTAGAGCTAAATTACCCACCTAACTAATGTGCACACCCTTGATACTATCTCGTGTCCACTGCAGCTAGCAATCTCCTTCTGAAGAGGGTTTCTTTTTTTCTCGAAGAGCCTATTTTTAAGAATTTTTGAAAGTGTTCACTGAAACACCCTGTATAAAACGCTGGAATTCGTATGAGCTCGACTCTAGAGACCGTATACGCAACAAAGATCGGTGGTCCGTCCCTTTAAAATATCCTTGTTCGTATTTTTTCTTATTTTGCCGCATTTTCCACCATTTTTTTTTTTACTGCGTTTACGTCAGTTGTGGAATAAAATGAGCCATCGCCCAGGGTGAATGTGGACGACCAGCGAAGCTTGAGTCCGTGCTATACACAGCGTTCTTGTTACGACGGTAGTATAGAATAGAAAAACAAAATGGGGAAAGTAACTTGTCCTGACTACGGCACCGCAATCCCAAGAAGCCGCAGCAAACTGCACGACACTCCAGCGCTTGGAGCGATGACAAAGAGAGGGTAGTGCTAGCGCAGACATGGCCGATGACGGACGCACAGCGGCAAACGTTTGAGAAATCTTTGGATTGTACTGGCATTGAAAGTGATGAGTATTGATCGCTAATCTACTCAAAAGTCCCATCCATGTGATGAGACGCATAATCTGGACGTCTGAGTTATTTTTTGATCTTGAAAATCGTACCTGTTATTATCTATTCTGCTGAAAATGAATATCCAAGCGATGAGATGAGTACGTTTGAGGTCTCCATGTTTTGAATGGCACGCAACATTGATAGGGACCACGTGCTGATATCACACACGCACTGGTACGTTTGTTTTCCAACTCTGCTCATTATATGAACGCATCGTGCTGTAAGACACGTAACTCTTTCGTCCGCAGACATGAACAATTCATTGAAGCGTAACCATATAAGCGTCGCCTAAAAACATCTTGGCGAATCTGTTAACTCAAAGAGCGAGAATCGTTTACTCCCGTGGAGTGTTTGAGGCGTACTTTCAGGGACACAATATTCCGGCGCACGCGAGTGCGTGGCTCAGAACGCCGCTGCGCACTACGGAGCAGTGTTGTACACGCTCCTCTAAAACAGGAGCGAAAGCTCGTTCCTCATTCCTTGCTAATTTTGAAACGAGTTCCCGTTACAAGATCATATATTGCGAAAGGAACGCCTTCCAGTTCCACTTCCAACATTGCAACTTCTCGTTACAATAACGTTACATCTCATTTTTGAAATTAAAATATGGTGTCGGATTCCTGAGACGAAATAAAGTGAGAAATTTTTAACTCACATGCAGCTACGTATCTTATAGGAATATGAACACTGCCGGCCGCAGTTTATTTGGAGATAAAAAGAATCCAAAGAAACGCTCCCAGACGATTTTTTTTCAGGGAGCACCGGACAAACTCCAGACATGTCTAACTGCGATTTTGGTGCTCGTCTATTATAGATGCAACACATATGACACTTCCCACTTCGGTTCTTCGGTTACTGCGCTTCAGATATTCGAATAGAAAGTTACATGCAGGAACGTAATTAAATGCCTTGCACTAAAAACCGCGTCGAAGGGAACAATACATAGGCTTTTAATGAATTCTGATTTAATATAAGTTTATTTAAAATACCTTACAGGCCCCTTTGCAGGTAATTTAGTAAGGGGGTTACTAAAATGAAGCCTTCGGATCATACAGCACAAATGTGCGAGTAAAGAAACACAGCAGAACAAGTAATGACTACGAGTTTCGCAATCCAAGTTTAGGTCATAAAACGATAACAAAAAAATAAATAAAAGGCAACAGCGTAGTCACAAACGAAATCTATGTACAAGAATTACAAAGTATGCCGAACACAATTAGGGTAGTAGATAAAGGAAACAACCAAAGATAGCCAAATATGTGGACGCGACACACAAATCAGTTGCTGTGGTTAGAAATACGCATAAGGGAAAAGCGCAGAACATAACGCGGAGCCTAATCACGCTTGTAAAAAAACATTTACACTATAAAAATATATTCGGACACAAATTGCGACATTATAAAGTAAAATAAACAACCACAAATAAATAAAAAGTAATGAGAAAACGAGAAAACACGTGCCATGGTACAGAAACGACAGATTCTTTGCTTCTTCAAGCAGAAAAAAAGTTAAGTACATAACAAAGTTACAGGATATGGCAGAAGAGAAAAAAATTTAGAATAAATGAAAAAAGTATGAAAACAATTAGTGGGAAAAAATGCCCGTATGCATAGCCGCAACTAAGTAGAGTCCCTTTTTTGAACTCAACAAGAGCTGCACCTCAATGTTGGAGTCAGACAGGCGAACCCGTTTTTCTTCAACACTTCGTTGGCAATGTTGAAGAGCCGTTCCACGGAAGCGCTTGAGGGTACTGACGTATTAAGAAAAGTTGGTTCAGTTCCTCGAAGTTCTTCATCTGCGGCAGCGGGTAGTCAACTGGTACCAGCAGTTACCGCGATAGCTCATCCTGTGCCTTGGCTGGAAGGGTTTTCTGCCCAAAGGAAAAGAAATCCTCGGGCGTGGTTGAGGTGGCAAATTCTGCGCTGGATGGCTCGGTCACCGCAGCCAGCTCTGTCTTTAAGTCGTTGGCCGCCGCCTTGTCACGCATAGAACTGTCTGGGATCCATGATAGCTTAAACCTTGGGATTAAGCAAGTGGCGACAACGAGCTCGCGCTTTCCTTTGAGGGGTCCAAACCTGCAATTCCGAACAATTCCCGGTGCCCCGGTGACCCTGCAGTCCCAGCGGCCCTTCGAATGACTTCACAGAGAGAGCAACTCCCTCGACAACAACGCACCCGCGGCTTGCGTGTCTAATGCGGTAATTACACCTCACAATATACGGTGGTTTCATAAGTTACCTGCAGCGCCGCTCGGACTTGGAAACCTTTCCCCGGCAGGGAACGATTCTATCGGCCAGACGCGCATCCTGTCCTCCCCAGACAAACGATGAAAGGTGAAACGAATTCTCGCGGCTGCGCTTTCACCCGTCTAACGCCGCGTACGCTCAACCGGCAAGAAAGCAAGCTCAGGCTGCGGCCCGCTGCATGGTCATTCTTCTGCCTTTGACCTTCGAGGAAGCACGTTCCGCTGAAGGGCGAAGAAATTGCCCAGCTTATAGAAAGAGAAACACACCAGCGACTTGTGGATTTTCATACTCGAGCCTTGGCATCAAAAACAGCCAATTTCTGCGAATGTGACGTTTACAGAAGGAACGCCGTTCCTGCCGTTCCTCCGAAAACCTAACGAGTTACCATTAGAGTTCCACCGACCCTTAACGGAACGATGGCGTTCCTTCGTTCCTACAAAAAGGAACTAGTTCCAGGAACGCCGTTACTTGGACCGGCGTTACGTACAACACTGGTATACTATCTAGATGATTTGTTAGAAGTTTCCATTAAATCTGGCCTTATTGCTATTGGGGCAAAGCAGTCTTTAAAGGAACCATGCAAACCTGTACTTTGTCAACCCTATTCCTTGAAACGTGACCCACTTCACTCGGAGTGATGTTTTCTCTTAAATACGAAATAGACGCAAGCAATTTGCAGAAAACTGAGGAAATTTTAAATATTTAGTTGTGAAATTGGAGGCATTGCGCGCCTGCTGTCGAGACTGACTCGGCGCGCACGCGCATCCTTGTTCACTCGCGTGCGAGTATTCTCGCTTTCGGCAGCCGCGCTAGATTGTTAGAAACACGCAACAGGGCGATACATTTATGCGATACCTTGGCCACCGATACAATATCTGCAGCGTTGCGTGCGTGCCAATTGCGCGGCCTTTGAACATGTGTGCCCTGAGTGCTGATCTAGCGTTTCCCGGTGTTTGCTCTTTGATGTTTGCTGTTTAAACCCGAAGGTGTTTTATGCCGGGGTCCGCCAATATCTAACTGACGTCATATCCGTCACGGATATGGCATCGCCGTTTCCGTGACGGATATGACGCCATTTTCGTGAGCCTCTAGCGCGGCTGCGCCGGGATTCGAGCCGCGAACTCTTTCGCCGCAACGGGAGGTACGAAACGCGCTCCCGACTGCGCTATGAACCGATTTTTTTTCTTAACAAAAACAGGTTTATTTACATAATAAATATGCATTGATTGATTGTAGGGTTTAACGCGCCGACGCAACGCAGGCGATGAGGCACGCCGTAGTGGAGGGCTCCGGATTAACTTTGACCACCTGGGGATCTTTATCGTGCGCCGAAATCTCGTACACACGGGCGTTTTTGCTTTTCGCCTCCATCAGAAAAGCGGCCGCCGCGGCCGGGAATCGAACCCGCGACCTCGTGCTCAGCAGCGCAACGCCTTAGCCACTGAGCCACCGCGGCGGGTATATATAATAAATATGCAATGTACAGGGCAAGACACACTACTATACATGCTGCTACACTTTGTTACATTGTTGATGACACATTCCAGACTGGCGTGTTACTCTGGTCAAGAGAAATCACACTCATACAATATAGAGAGCGCATTTACGAGTGAAAAAAAAGGGGGTTGTGTTCCGTTGCAACCTGGCCTGTTGCTGGCTTCATATCCACTTAAAGCGTTCCAGCTCCTTTGTTTTAAAGGC
Source organism: Haemaphysalis longicornis (assembly GCF_048455015.1). Taxonomy (NCBI): domain Eukaryota; kingdom Metazoa; phylum Arthropoda; class Arachnida; order Ixodida; family Ixodidae; genus Haemaphysalis; species Haemaphysalis longicornis. The sequence continues at coordinate 67,418,614 of NW_027526361.1, read as the reverse complement.
TACCGTCGCACGGCAGCAGCGCGCAAGGGCCTATCCTATAGTTCTGAGTCTGAGTCGGGTGCCCCGAGCGCACTGACGGTCCACTCCATCTTGTGGACGAAATGCCTCCACGTGGCCTCGGGGTGGGAGTACACTCCACCGCATCCACTCGCGCACGCCATAGCGAGTGTAGGCCCAGTGTAATGACGCATTCGCACAGCTCCGAGTGTTCCGTCGGAACGTCCAGGTAACGGAGACCTGCCCAGTCAATGTCCCAGTGGACGCCAAGAAAACCCTGTACCTCATCCCAGAAATAACGTGCGGTGTTGCATTATAGGAACACGCGCTCCGCCGTCTCCAGCCTCCCGCACAGGAGGCCGCCCGCACCACGCGGCAGAAAGAACCTGCGCTATGAACCGACGTGTGAATAAGACAAACGCGCCTTATATCCTTTCTTTCTGATGGTGCTGCCATCTAGCAAAGGCGAAGCGAAGTAGTGCGTCATGACGCTGATGAGCGCCGACAGTTGGCGCCCCTATGCCAGCGCCTACGTGTACGGGGCAAGGTGTACGGTGGACGCGCAGCGTAAGCTGCGGAGAAGCCGACTTGCGCATGTCGCGCTCCTGACACGGTCCACTGCTGCTGCTCCTTTCGCTGCAGCGGACCGCGTGTTCACCAAACGGTTCGCTGACAACCCCTTTGGTTTCGTTCTCACGGTCAGTTTGCGAGCGCCTGTGGTTTCAGTCGGATTTACGCAATGTTCCGGCGCGTGGAGTCCAGTGACTAACGTTGATGCGTATAACGGTGTCCTACCGACGAAATATAAACTGCGATGTGCAAGTTAATATCGATGCACAATAAAAATTCAACTGCTCCAGTGAAGGCACATTTCACTTTCGTGTTTTACCGGTTCCTATGGAAGAGGGAAAAACCACATTTTTTTTTCAACTATGTCCTAACCAAGACCGGCTTTATAGGTAGCGACCTGCCCACACGCGATGATTCCGCGTGCCGAATTTGTTATTGCTTGCTTGTTTGTTTTTAGTTCTTTCCGACGCCACTTCACCAGCTGGCGCTGCATTTAATCCCCGTTTCTCCACTGCATACGCGTTTTCTCGGCCCTACCGTCGGGGTTATTTCGTCTTTCTCTGGGGCCGTCGTGCTCAGTATTTGCCGATCGACACAGGGGGAAGTGCGCGCCTTCTGTGGGTTCGGCGGTCTGCTGAAATAAGAGCTTTTAACGCGAAATTGTTACATGCACACGCTAGTTGGGAGGACTACACGTTCTTGTAAAAAAAAAAAAGAAAGAAAACGGGGTGGGAATTGGTTCCTGTATTGCGCCGATTTTGAGTGACTTGTTTTTGCCATGCGGGACAGAATACTTGCAATCCGCCTAAAAGGTTCCGGCGTGGCGAAATTATTTTGTTTTGTTGACGATTGTTTTGTGTGTTCCTAGGCGTTGACAAAGCAGGTTTGCCGTCGGTAATGGCTCATGCCAGAAGTACTTTTGATGTATGCATGAGCCATCAAGTGGTTCTATCAAGTTTCTTGAGTTGAGGCTCCGGCTGCTAGACAACCATGAAATTTGTCACGAAATCCGATTCGAAAAGTTCTTCTGCGAAGAAGCACCTTTTCCATGCATTTTCTCTTCTTTAGCGGCCTCCTCCCTTCGGGCGCGCACTTTTTGCGTAACCTTCTTACATCAGAGAGATACAAATTTGAATAACTCCGTTGTGCGCCGAAAATCTCGTTGCAACTGGGATGACCTTCTTCACCCGTGACTTCTTTCTCCTTGGATTTCATATAATATTTCTGCTTATGAGGTCCTGACAGGATTTCGCCAGCGATCGGTTATACGTGCGTCGGAAACGAAGAAAGCGGATGGAGGGCGGCGTAATTTTATTTCCCTTGCGTCGGTGTGCCCCTATAAGTTCCACCTTGCGAATCCTGCCCTTTATCCTAGGTGGAGAAGCTCAACCCTATGCCAAGAAACAGTAGGTTACCAAGACAGAAACAAGACGTAAAAAAACAAAAACAAAATCAAGCGTGAGCACGCAGTTGAAGATCAAACTGGAAAGAACTTAAGGCGCGCAACTAGAGAAAAATTTTCTCGGAATTGATAGATGCGTGTTGTAGCACGCGAGAAAGAGAATCAGTGCAGGAAAGGAAAGCTTAATGGGTTAACGAAATGCGCAGCGTTTCACTGTAGGTTAGATTAGAAGCAACAGCGGGCAAGCAAACAGTCAACCAAGTGGGCCAAAACGACTGTTCAAAACAATGAGCCAGAGAGCTTCTAGCAAGCAAATAAACAAAGCAGGCAAGCAAGAAACCACGTTGGCGAACGTACGTCAGAGATGCAGAGTAAGTGCAGTCGCGGTACTCTCTTCACAACCGGCTGAGTGACTGACCGTCGGATCGACCGATGTAACTGCAGTAACGTGACGCCGTGTCCCCAAGAGGAACTAGTAGGCACAGGGCATCACTCTAGGTTAGATCGTAAGCGCTCGCGGAGATTAAGCATTGTCAACTTCTCGGCATGATTACAAAGCCGGTGCAATTAGGCCGTAGGGAAGCCCCATCCAAGGCAGGCTCGGTTGTTGCTGCCCCGGCGCTCACCGGACATCGCGAGGGGAGCATTGCCTCAATGAGCCACCCTCGAGGTCTTTCAAGGCCGTGCTTTGTTCCACCCTGTGGTTCCACATCCGCTAAGGGAGTTCGCGTCCGGAGAGGCAAAACTGACGACTCACTGTCGGCGATATGGGAATAGCGGTGGCGTGCTCTGCTCTGCCTATAGTGGCAAGATAGGGAGAGGACAATGCTTTCGTAGTGGCGACGGCATCGTCCCAGAGTCGCACTTCGATTATCGAGTCATTTGGAGCCAAAAGGAAGTACAAAAAGGGGTAAAGGGGAGGGAGGAGCTCGGGAGGGCTGTCGCCAATGAGGACGAACGGTGGAGTGACCGCATCTCACCGCCTCGTATTTCTGAGAATGTGGCTCTTTCGTGCGTTGAACTGTGACGTCTTTTTCGTCCCTTTATTTTCTCGGCAGCCTACCGTTCACACGCCTTGGTCAGTAGCACTACACAACCTAAAGCATTAGCTCGTCTGAGGGGTGACCGAGGTGTTCAAGGGGACCGCATTGTCGCCATTTTAGGCCGTTTCTGGGCGCGAGGCTTGTGGCGTGGCTCATGGTGTTCCGTCCCCCCTTTACGAGCGCATAACGACGTGATAAGGTTTCTGTGCTTCGCCTCGAACGCTCGTCCATTCTCTATTTTTTGCCTTATCCGAGCGGATGCACTCTTGGGTTATTGCGAAGAAAGAAGACCTTTTCGCGTGGTGCCGCTGACGCATCATGTTCATGGTTGACCACTGCAGATAGTAAGACATGGAGTTTCCGCGTCCACATTATCTCCAGTGTCCTTGCGCGTAATAAACTTTTCTATTCGGCTTCTTCGCTTCAGTTCCTACTATATTCGTTCATTTTGAAGGTTGTCTGCAAAAGTGTATTTACTTTCTCCACGAGACTTCACCGTTGCTTTCGCAGGTTATTTAAAAAAATTCGGAATTATTAGGCGAACTGGAGTTCCGAGATTTACATTTCACCCTCGGGCAGAACGCATCTGGTGTTCCTCTGAGCATGTAATGCGTGCGCCGGAATACCAGCGGCTCTGTTAAGTTTACTCATGCCAACAAAAAACGAAACTCTGATATTTGCGCTGCGGATGGTTTATAGTAGCCTCTTAGATGTATTACCACGGCCGCCAGTACTCAAGAAGGAAGGCTGCAGACGTCCGCTTGAGGCTTCTTCGTGCAGAGCAAAAGTTGTCGATTAAAGTTGAGGCATCAGCACCACCATTTGGAATCCTGGTAGAAATAATAGAGAACTGTACAAATTACGTGTTAGAGAGAAAACGTACGGACTGTTTTACGGCTTCCTATTTTGTACTGAAATACCGAACATGATCACCAAGAGGCATCGCGCACATTTTTATAGAAGGCGAAGGGGCGCTGCCATGAGCTGCGCCATCTTCTCCGGGAGTATGAGCGTTCCCTCGGCAAAAGCAATCGCGATGCGTTTATCTCAAGCCCAGTGGGATTACGCTGACGAAATGGCTGACGCAGGCCACCAGTGTTCCCCAAATCCCTCATCAAAATGAATAGTAGGTTATATATATTTTCAGCTTTGGGGAATTGGTGTGAGAGTCACCCCTATTTGGGCTCTCCAGTTCTCATCGCCCGCGTCAGGTCCGTGCTTTCTCTCAATCTCAACCTCCCTGTTCTTTTTTTTATTTTTCGTCCGGACTGGACTAAAGGAAGAACAGCTTTGACGTGAACGTCATAAAAAGGAAAATAGTGGATCCTCTGGTGAGAGTTGTATTTCCGGTTCGTGAGAGAAGCTAAGCGAGCGTGGGAAGGAATGGAGATGTGATCTACGTCGGTATAAAAAAGGGCGCCAGAAAAAAAAGAAAATCTGGAGAGTTGGCCGATAGGATGGAAGAGCCTAACAGTGTATATGAACGTGGGCGATGTGTTGGGAACCTCGGAAAATAAAGCGGGGCTGCCATAAAAAGGCATTCATCGAGTCGATTCCTTTTAAATCTCCCGCCGTTTTCTTGCGCCTTGACCGTTTATTTCTCCTCTTTCCTTTACAATCCCTCCTCCATTTGTTTCCGGCTCGTCTTCTCGAGGATTCTAAGACAGTTGTCATTCCAGGCCGTCCTCTTTTTGTTTTACGACCACCCACTTGTGAATTAAAAAGAGACAAAATTCCTTTCGAAGCTGTGGTTCAGCCATAGGGGGATCTAAGATGTCTTCAAATGAACGAGGTCGGAGGAGCCGCAGTGCGCAGTTATGCGCCACTCTTGGAAGATTGTACGAGTTTTTTTCAGGGATAAGAGAGAGAAAACACGTGAAGATGAAGTGGCGCGGTTGAACGTGTTTTTTTTTATCATAAAAGTGCTTTCTCTTCATTTTTCTGAGTAAACTAGTAGAGAGGAGGCTTTTATAACAGTCAGGATATTGTTTGGGAATTGGAGTTCGTGTTTCCCGAGTGGAGATTCTTCAAGACGCTATTTTGGGCTTGCAATCATAAGAAATGGGACTATTTCCTGCCCGGTCAAAAACTAAAACTGACACGGTTTTCTGCTGCCGCTTTCAGTCTGAAACTTATCACCAACCAATCCGGGTTATTTCCCAAGTGCTTGGAGTTCAACGAGAGGTCGTTATGTAGCCACCAATCATCATTGGAGTGCTGGAAACAATAGTGGGCCGAGATGAAAACGCAACGCATTTCGTCAGCCAAGGCACCATCCAATCATGTGTTCGGTCCCTCGTTCCATTTTACGAACAGTACTGTGGCCTGTATTCGATTTAGCTGTAGTCAATCCCTCGGCGGCTCAACTTAAATCAACCATACCCCTGGATTTCAGAAATTTAGTGCTCCTTCTATTGACCAAGCAGAACAGTTTTACAAAAAAGCAATGTTGGTAGCAAGATTTTGTAGCGAAAACGTACATACCCTTTCATGTGGAATTTCCAGTGAACATAAGAGCAGCCGTCAGAGGCTCACGGCCGTTTCACCAATTCCTTTTGCCATGATTCTTTCCCATTAAATGCACGTACACCCTCCGTCAAAACTTTGTGGGCCAATCCTAAGCCTTCTCGACCACAAAGAATTATAAGAATTGGTTTTACCTTTAAATGTGCCAAAAATATTTTAAGGCAGTAAGAGGGAAAGGTGTGTTCTCTAGCTTTCCTGCATAAAAAGTTTCGGCCTTGCTCGGGACGTAAGCTTGTACATTGAATTTTTTTGTAGCCTGCGCGTTTCCGGCTTGGCCCGCAAAATTTTGACAATGACTGTACCGGACCCAGTACGGACAAAAGCACTCCCAGGTATCTTTACTAAGACGGAAAAATGACAGGCAGATGACTTTTGCAAAGGACGTTCCAAGTCGATTGTTGATGGAATGTCAGTTGCGTACGTTCTTGGCAAGTTCAACCTAGGTGCCATGGTACTTACCGGGGGCGTAGCCAGGGCGGTGCTTCGGTGTCAGAGCCCTCCCCAAAATATTAAAGACGATAGTCTTTCTTGGGCTGCTTAAACGCAGAAATTTTAGTCTGTCTGTCTGTCTGTGTCTGTGACTCGATTTAGCCATCTGGAAACAGAATCTGCGCAATAGTCTTATATACCCACAGCCAAATCTAAAAGTCTAAGTCCGGTGGCAATGGTCATACTTGTCAACATTCTTGAAGAACAACAAGGCACAAATCAATACGTAAGTAATAGTCGCAGTGTTCCCTTATAAAAAGAATTGTGGATGCTTGGTTTTTGCGGTAGCAAATACTACACCAACTGCAGAAAACCGTCGCCTGCTGTTGTCCACGCTACTATAGCTACTGGCGGCATTTAAGAAATCAAAAGGCAAAAACAACGAAAGGTTCCACTAGATAGGTTCCACGTTCCGCTTGGAACGCTCGTGGAGTAGGGAAACGTGGTTCTACAAACGTTGTAGTATGGTGCCTCGATTCACGTTCGTCTCCGGCGTACGGCAGCGCTGGCATCGAGGCACCCGACTTGAAGCAGTGGACGCGGTAAATTTAAATTTACTTGAGCAAATCTCTAGCGTTTCATCTTCGGAGGACCAAGACGGGAGAGAAAAAAACATCAGAGGTGAGCGGGAAAGAGAAGAGAGACATTTACTTTTCAGGGGCGCCAGTCGACTATCATCTTTCGTCGACATTTGCACCGAAAGGAGCAGATCCGCGGCCATTTTTTTGAGGGCCGCATACCACCTTTTCTCCTTATTTCGATTTTAGATGCAACGCATCTCTTTAACTCGCCTTGTCCGGCGTCGTTGTCGCGGCGTAGTCCGCATCCCTCCCCCATTCTCCTCGCCGCAGCAGCTGCGCGCTCCGCCGCTCTCACCGCAGCGCCATCTGTGCGTCAGCGTGGTCAGCGAGCAGCTTGCGCTCGGCTGCGCTCGCTCCCGTCGCCGTGCCAGCTGTGCGTTAGCGCGCAGCTTGCGCTCGGTTAAAAATTTACACCATCTTCCCGCGAGGGGAACCATGGGGTAGATGCGACGCATCGGGGGTGAACATGCTGCGTAAATAGGATACACAACAACAGCAATCCACACGCTGACATCGCTAACATAACGGAAACGCAACGGCAACCCCCGATGCGTTGCATCTACCCCATGGTTCCACTCGCGGGAAGATGGCGTAAATTTCTTTTTGGTGTGTGCTATTTAAACACCGCTTCAGTATACTCTTTTTTTGTAAGAGTTTTTTCTTTTTTCGAGAAAATAAATATCCGATACAAATCGAGTGGTCGGAGCTACGGGTGCATTGTCATTTTTATGCAGATATTACTGTGAACGACAGAACTAACCCGTCGGCTTTATTGAAGCAGAAAAGATACCAAATATTGTTTGGGCGTACGCAATATTTTTGTTTAATCTTTTTTTGTTGCGTGCGCATAAAACCCCCACAGAAATATTTCTGGCTGCGTCACTAATCTTTACCACTGTCTGTGTAAGTTTGTGACACACGCTACTTAACTCCTATCTCAAACAATGTGCGCGCTGTTACAAAATGCAATGCCGATGATGCTATAAATTGTATAAATTTCTCCATATCAGACAGGTATAAATGCAAAAAATCGTCTTGTTTTTTGATCGTGCAGTACGATGCCTTCTGCTTGCCCCAATAAGCGAGAAAGCTTACTTTTGTGCGCTACACCGAGCCACGTCAGATTAACAAGCCAACCTAGTGAACGTTTCCTAAAAGAAAAAGAAATATTAGCAAACAGAATAGGCAACACCCAGGATCGCAGGACAGCTCCTCGCTAGCATTGCGACAGTCTTTGTGTAGAGCGAGGCGTTGTCAGTGATAAACTAGTGGGACTTAAAGTACGCCGGCGCCGCGATATGTTTATGCAAAGGTATCATTTATATAACTCCGCGTTTCGTTACCGCCCTTTTGTGAGCTTTTGCGCTTTTTTGGCGAGCCCGCAGATCTTAGTTTCTTTTCCGATTGAGTCCTCACGGGAGGTGTTACAGCACCTCAGGGCATGCACGGGGCGCTGTTCGAGGCGATTCATTCCGCTTCTTGCTAAAGATCTTTTGTCTTATTTTTTAAGATGTTCGCAAAGGGCACCCCCGCAGTTTCGTAACCTTGCAGACTTCTGTAAATGAAGAACTAGAACCTGGCCCGTTACATAGGTTGAGCTTCGAAGAGAGCACGAGAAACGAGCCGAACCTTCGACGCAGAGCTGTGCAAAAGGCCGGGCTTATTGAGCGATGTACGAATGTAGCGAACGCTGGAAGTGTGGTTGCGCAACCATAAGTAATGACTGCTAAGTAATGGCCCCCACTTTTTCTCGTGAGGAAAAAAAAAAAAGGGCCGATGTGCTGCGTGTCCTTCTCGAAGCTATCTTTTTACATATTACAATATGAATATTGGAGGAAATTATATAAAGTTGATTTCACTCGTTTTGCCTATTTGAATGCAGCAATACTCTTCATTTTGACTTTAAGAAAGCTCAAGAAACGGAAAGGATGTGACGTCGATGTTGCGCTTCCGTTCGCCCTTCCCTTTCGTCGCTCGTGTCGTCTGTTCATTAAAGCTTTATTGCAGCGCATATGTGTATGCGGTATGGGCTGCCAACACTAAGTGGCTGAGATGGTAGCATTATTTACCTGGCTCGCAATAAGATCTGCGTTTTGCATATTCTAGAAGGATGGAAGGGAGAAGACATTTATGATCAGGATGGTGAGCAGAAACGAAAAATACTGGGCAGCTAGAAAGAACGGGCCCGACATGAGCACTGTCGAACAACTCACTTTTTATTAGGAAGAAACAAGGTACATTAACAGAAAAAAAAATTACACCATCTTCCCGTAGGGGAACCCTGAGTAGTATTGGAAGAAGCAGGCATCGGTTCGATTCAAGTGCCCATTAGTTTTCAGTTCGTCGTTTCCGAGAGGTTGATGTACGTAGCTACCGTTATATTTACCGTTAGGTTTCCATGGTAACTACCACACTTTTCACTTACCGGAACTACGAAATGGGAAATTGCGTTGACCCCATGGCTGTTTCGCATACTACTCAGGGTTCCCAAACGGGAAGATGGTGTAATTTTATTGGAGGGGGGGGTGTTCGAGTGGGGAGAGAGAGAGAGAGAGAGAGAGAGAGAGAGAGAGAGAGAGAGAGAGAGAGAGAGAGAGAGAGAGAGAGAGAGAGAGAGAGAGAGAGAGAGAGAGAGAGAGAGAGAGAGAGAGAGAGAGAGAGAGAGAGAGAGAGAGAGAGACGTTGTAAGTGGTATGAGTTTGTCTTTAATTTAAGCATTATCTTCATCATGTTCAACGTAGGTACGTCGAGCTGTGGTTGGCGTTACGCTTTGATTATATCCGCTTTATGGTCAGTGAAATGTAAGGTCAAGGGCTGTTGTAGTGGATGAACCCTAAAGTTGCTGAAGATGAGGTCGATGCACGTTCCCCGGATGGTTGTGGGCTGCTCGTAATCACAGCCCGCCGAGACTCGCCGCTGCCGACGACGATGAAACGTCGAAGGCGCGTGAAGCGAGCTCGTCTCGTACCGGCCCAGGAAGACACCGGGAACACTGTCGCTCCAGGAGCCCTTAAAGGGGAAGCGTGCTCGTCTCGTGCCGGCCCAGGAAGACACCGGCAACACTGTCGCTCTAGGAGCCATAGAAGGGTAGGACACCACCGGGCGTTCAGCAAGCCGAGCATGCACAGTGGGGGTGTGGACGGCGCAACAACGACAACGACAAAGGAGGGACGTAGCTCTGACCATGAAATGCTTCGCATCTAAAAAAGTCGGGGGGTGGGGAGGGATTATTATCAGGCATGCGCAGGAGATGTTTCGTGCAGAGACAAGACAATCCATGGCGAAACCAAACAAAAATCCCGAAAAAAAGCATTTTTTTCTTAAATACCATATTTTTTTCGAATAAAAACTAAATTCGTCCTTTTTCATTCTATCCAATGTTTTTCGTCTACGCTGACTATCATGAGCATCTTCCAAATAGCCCTATTAGCGACCTTACTGCAATTTATTATCGGATTTTTATTACTCTTATACATTAAAATTAGATACAGAGAGAGTTGCTGGGTGATCAAGGTTTTAGTCCCCATGATGAGTTTCAGCGATGTTTACAGGGCTACATTATAAGCTTGCTTTGATATGTTCCGCTTTCGTTTAGGACAATAGTCATGTTTTAAATAGCAGATGAGCTTAACAGGTTTTTGGAGGTGATCAAAGTTCTGTGGGGATTATTTGATTTCGCATGCATTAACGAGGTTCCCGTGCAGCGTTCCCGTGAGTAAGTTGCATCTTGACGGGGATGACTTGCCTTTCTCACGCCAAAAGATCTTGCCAGCACTCTCGTTACCAGCTACGCTTAGGTACAGGTTCGCGAATCACCTAACGGCCCACGACGTAGGCTGAGGATATGGAGGTCTTTGGTCACCAAATCCCAAATTAGTTCCTCATCTGTGCCACCCTGGCACACTAAAAGGGCTTTAGATCGCCAGACACGCCGGCAGCATCTCTGCGCGCTAAGTGCCAGTAGGCAGTGCTTTCCAGTCCCCCCCTCCCCCCTTCACCCTTTCCAGGGAAGCCAGATATATGTTCCGAAAAGAAAAGAAACCTCCTCTCCTCTTATTCTGACCCTATCCACGAAATACATGGGATCCTCTCCCGCCCCTCTTGCCCTGCTCTCAACAGCCCTCCCCACCTGCCAGGATGTCACCTTTACTGGGGGTGCCATCCACCAGACCTACCGCCCCGTCTAAGCTCTCGCATCGATTCATGGGAGGACTGGCTTAACCCGGGTTATGGCGCGGACAAGTGGACGCACGAACTCCTGGAGGCCCACTGCTTTCGGGCTAGTGAGGGACTCTGCGAGAGATCTACGGGCCGGCCGTCTCGGCTTTGGCACGATGGCCTGGACTAGGCCTGTCTGGATAATAAAGTCCTCTCTGTCCCTCTCTCTCTCTCTCTCGAGGTCATCGAAATATAACCTCAACAGTGACATTGAGGTCCACCTATACAAGCTCACCTCAGCATCGGTTGAACAGCAAACTCCCCACCAACGGCATCACCTCACAGAGAACGTCCTGCAAGCATAAACTCCCGCGCCTATGTAGATTGTAGGCAAACCTCGCACTCACTGGAAGCTTTCTTCAGTCCTGCAATACCCTTTATGCGGGCAAAGCGGATTTTCTGCCCACTTGACAGTAGCAACGTGTTACAGTAAGTACCATGAAGAAGTAAAAGCTACTTGGTAATTGCATTGCGGTGGAAGTTTGGTACAAGCTTATTAAGTGTGCCTCAGTGTTCACCTTGGACAGAATCGCTGGAGCAAGCGAAGTTGTTAAGAAAAGACATAGAAAGGGACAATTTGCATTTTACAGCAAAGCAGTATATGTCTAACCCCCCCCCCCCCCCCCTCCCCAGTTTTCATTCCGGTGTCATCGATTTACTCAGCACCGCTCCGGGGCTCCTCCCCACTACCGCTGACACCTCTTTCACAACTATTTTTCCCCTCGCCTCCACCGATTCCCCTATTGGCAAGTTGCGCAGTCGGCAGCTACCGGCGGTAGTGCGGTTATCAGATGATTGCGAAAAATACGCAGAAGTGTGGATGGGCGTAAAAAAATGCACTGACAATTACTACACTCCCTAATATGAAATTTGAGCGCAGCGTGAGCTGCAGTCTTCTCGGTCACGGCACATTTCTGCTGCGTCTCAGAAAGTGTTCGCGTGATCAGCGAACGTGTGGAGGCGTGCGATACCCTGCTGCCGCCTCGCATTGCGCCGCCGCCGGCGGCCAGCATGTTGCAAATCGTGTTTGAACCTCCCGCGCAAACGTCCCGTGGTTCGGATTAGCCCCGCACAAGGGAGCAGCGAGCATGTTGTTGCATATCGTATTTGAACATCCCGCGCAATCGTTTGGATTAGCGGAGAATGAAACAGCTTCTGGGTAAAGTGTCAGGGGAGGGCGCTTCTTGATGGCGATGCATGAAACATGTGTGAGGGAAAGGCAGTGAGAGAGATGACGCTGTAACCGCACGTGCCGTACTCCACTTCACCCTTCGCTAGACGCTCCTCTCCGTTTTCTTTCTTTCGTCACTGCTGCGTTCACTCACGCAGTTACGCGGGCATAAACAGACGCCGTTCCCGTGAAGCCCAGGTAACGGCTGCCGAAAAGCGGGTCCCTAAATCTACCTAAACCCGTCGTCTCGTCGTCGCCGTTTCTGTTCAAATCCACTTCGCCAAGTAGCTGCGAATGTCTCCCGGTAGAAGAGAAGCATCCACAGTTGGAATGCCGGCTTGAGCCCATATTTCTTTTTTTTACCTTGGGAGGCCTTCCGAGTGACATTTTCGCCGGTGTCTTGAAGCCTAAGTATACGCCATCACTGGTTGTCGGTTCATGCTTGCACGGTTTGCGGAGAGAAAAAAAAAAGGGGGGGGGGGGGGGCGTGCGCGCACAGCTAGGCTTCATCCCGCTACTGATGAAAAGCCAGTTGTGCAGGTGGGAGATTTAGATGTCGAAATTAGATGGCGCGATGCGGGTAGTCGGCTGTCCTTAATCGAGTGGTTCGGGTGTGGGTTGATGTGGCACACAGACATCTTACACACACAGTGAAATGCATACCAGGGGGAAGGAAAACGGACAGCCACATGTTTATACCCGAGAATAGAGCTCAAGGGTTTACAGGTTTAAAATCATTGTGGGACGGATGCCAGCCATTCGTTTGGAGGAAGAAGAGCAAGAATTGAAGTGTTGAACCGAACACAAGCGCGAATGGACGCAAAAACAACGGAAAGCTGCTGGCACCGCCGTTACTTCCTTAAGTTCAGCTCGTCGAGTAGCGGAGAATCCAACCCGGATGAACAGCAACTTACCCGCTTTGAACGCCGGCGTGAGCCAATATCACTTCTTCAGAGGGCTTTCAGGGGATATCTTCGACGGCGTCTGTCACTTCTAAGCACGCGCACTTTACCGGTTGCCGGTTTATGCGTGCGGAGGTTTGTAGTGAACAATTGTGGGAGGGAGGTGGGGGGCGTGAACGTGCGGCTATAGGTATCATGCACGTACTGATGGATGGCGTACCCGTTGTGCTGGTGCGAGGTTGAAACGCGGACATTAAACGGCCTAATCGGCCTGTGCGGAGTCCTTTATGGTAGAGCGGATTGGGTTTGTGTGTTGGGCTATGCACAGCCTGTGATCTCACCTCGCCCACACAATGTATGGGTGAAGTCATGGCTCATCTGAGGTTGTGGTTGAAACTAGATAAAAGGTTTTTTGACAGTTACCGGTCTAATTTCTCCTACACGCGATGTTTTTTGGTTTTACTGTAACGACATCTCAATTGAATTGTTGGATTTTGTTTCGAAAGATCCCGCAACAGAATACCGAACCTTTTCCTCCTTTAAACAGCTGATTTTACTGCAAGTGTATTTTAATTATGCGGGATTAACGTAAGCAGAGTTTTCTTTATTGTGAGCTACAATGGTCGAACACCACAGAACCACTCCTTGATTTTAAAATTTTGTGGAGCATTTTTCAAGTATAGGTAAGATATCCTCGATAAAAAAACCGAAATTGATGTTTTAGAAATGCTGGGAGGAACAGAATCACATCGATTGCGTATTTCTAAACGTAATTTTCTTCGGGGTAATTTATTTGTAATTGGCCTAGAAGCAGTGACGCCCTTTTGGAGACCCTCGACATGCACGAAGGCTGCTATCATTTCTACGATGATTTCCGCAGAGACCTCGTTGCGATTCGCTGCAAGTTGTCCTAAGGACCGCGGTAACGGACGGACCAACCGCACAAGCAAAACATTCCACAAGGAGGCCACGTGGTTAGCGTCGAAGAACCTGCCCCGTCGTAAACACGATTGTAACGCAGCTTGAGCCCAAATTGCGCTGTGGTCTGGCAGGGTTTCCGCAGCGGGCATGACTAATTAACCAGCCGAAGGAAGCCTTTTCGTTTATGTACACGCGTTCTTTCACCTGCCTTGCCTTTTTTGATACAGTGTAAGTTTGTTTGGAAGCAGCTCTCATGCTCTCGTGGTGCCCACCGACGATCTGTTCATTCTCTAGAATGGACATTCGATGTCATTAATCCTAGAGCGAGCTTCCGGAGGCGACCTAATTAATGCGCTCATGGAAAGCTCGCCTTGCATCAAAACCGAAATGGGGCTTGGGTTTCGTGCGCTGTAATAAAAAAGGTCCGTGAAAAGGTCCAGTAGAAACGTGATTGGTGGCGCGGACTCTCCCTGCCCGGCGATGGGAGCCTTCAAAAATGGAACCTCCGGGCAAAAACAAAACAAAACAAAGCAAAATGAAGCAAAAAACAAAGCTCAAAAAAGCGAGAAGAAAAATGCTTTACACGTGCTCATATGCTAACGTTCACTGGTGAGAAGTATTTTCTTTGTATAGGCGACCTTAGGAAACAGAAATGGTAACTAGGATTAGATAATTCATAAACTTCATTAATCATTTTTCATTACACGACGCAATGAATCTGCCCCCAATCATTACCGTGTACTGCGGACAAGCCCAGTGTGGATCTAGGAATTTCACGTCAGCTGAATTTACCATTGATTGAAATAGTTGAGTAATCATGATTAAAACTAATAATTGATTGGTATTAATCAATTTATTTTAACTAATAATTTGATTAGCCATTTTGTAAAGCGTTTGTAAATCTTCTTGCGTGAGTATGGTCTGAGCTGCTGGATTATTAAAACTGAGATAGTCGATTGACTTATTGCGATCAATTAATTTAAACTATAGCATCACCCGCAGTGTTTTCAAGCCTCGAAAAATCAGCCTCTCTGAGCATGAAATCCTTTGTTGTAATGTTGAACTCGCGGAAGTATACGCTGTCATTAGACGAGTCGACATCCGATTCAGGCACTAATTTTTCCTCGCCCAATACCTTGCATCAGCAAAGACGACGGAAATGGAAGTGACTGTTTATATTTATTTCATTGCATACTACATGATGCTTGAAAAGATAGGAGACGGTGTCGACAGGAGATCGCCGGATCTAGGCGTACAAACATCGCAGAAGCATGACGAGCCAGAAAAAGTGGCGGTGACAAACCAGCAGGAGCTACTGACGTGTCCATTGGAAGATATCAAGGACGTTGAAAGAGGCAGGAGAGCTGGTGACCGCTCTTGCCCCCATCACCTACACGACAAGACCAAAGCAGACCTGTTTCATGAACTATCCTTCCCGCTTTTCTAGTCATCACTGCGTGCGTTATTTTACCCGCCATCGTGTTATCTGAAACCAGTTAACCTCACGCTTCCAGAGGCAGAGAGAGAGAGAGAGAATAAGCGTTTACTGAGGTCAAGACATGAGCTTGTATTGAAGCTTTAAGGAGGCTTCCTCAGTCCAAGATGCCCCAGGCTCAGGCAACTGATTGAATTGTGAGTGCAGCCAAATTTTTACGCACACGTTTCGTGGCACTATCACAAAAAGCCACCATATTTTTTTACGGCCATCGGACACGTCTGCAACGTGACCACGAGGTCGTAAAAAGAACACGCTCCGCTTTCCGAGAAGCCGCTGTCCCGAGTTCCATGCAGGTGATGTTTCTGGGGCAGGAAATGTCGGAATTCGTAAATGCCACCGGACGCGCCACTCCCCGTAGCCTTCCCAGATAACTTCTACAGAAGAAAAAGTATCAAAATAAGAAAACTAGGCGAGGCAGCTGAGAAAGTGCAGCTGTGGCGCATAATCAGCGAGGAAAATTTATCTCGTCAAAAAGACCCTCCTTACTCCTCCCCTCCCGCAGCTTCCCGCAAACGGTGGTACCGGATAGACTGACCCGCCGAAAATCAGCCAGGCGTCTTTTACCATCTCCCTTCTTTAACTGCCAGCTTTCCTATCCCCTTCCTCTTGATGCCTTTGTGCTGGCCGCTATAGCAGGCGCATTTCGGCATGTTCCAACCGCGCCAATAAAATTAAACAAAGAAACAGCTGGTTCGGGTTCAGTTCGGGGCTACCACTGTATTTTATCGACTTTCTTGGCAATTCTTTACATGTAAGGGTACACTCTGAATAAAAACCATCCGATCACTGCGGTGGCTGCGTTTCTGGCTTGTTCTCGTGGACACGCAGTAAAAGGGACTTTTTACGTGGTAACTGCAGCTTTATTGCTGGGTATTGTAGCATATGAGCACATTTTCTTCGCTTAAGAAGAAAAAAACCGCTTAGACATTTTGGTACATTTCGAATACTATCAATAAGAAGAATATAATGTTATTTTATGGTAAAAAAATGTTTTATGCATTTTGCTGGTTAAATCTATATACAGAAGCAGGCAACCAAACAAATAATGAAGAAATCTGGGCGCTTTAAACATAACCTGCTGGTTATTTTGATTCGCATTGACTCAACTGTGCTTTTCAAGGTAACCCACTCTTGTCCAGAAATTTTTCTCAATGTTATGTGACGAAACATGCGGCGCCGTAGCACATTTTGTTGCACAAATCAATGCAGTACTTCCGGTTTAAGCATCCTTGTTTATTGCCGATTGGCTCCGAAGCTCATTTCCTGGACTGGCTATAAGCGGACCTACAGTGAAATTTCGACCCTCTCTTGTTTGAAACAAGCGTCTGCCTCGCAAACCCAAGTGAAGGATGGAAAGTTCCTTTGTTGCACAGCGCGGCTTGAAACGTTTATTCTGCTGAGAGTGATAAATTTAGGATGGCTCGCTGAATGACTTACAGCCCAGCCCGGTCCAGCCTTCCAGCCGACGAGAAAGCAGCCGGTCCAGTGAAAGCAGCTTCCTGTTGCCAGGCAGGAGCGCAGAATGGCGGTTTCCGCACGATGCGCCGTCCAATACGGGACACACTTCAGTAAGCCTCCAGCCCTGCTCGGTCGGGACGAGCAGCTGGTTACAGGTACCAACCTGTGAGTGGCTCAGGACAGCATTCAGCAGTATCTGCGGAAATAAAAACAGTGAGTGTGGCAACGTCACCGTGGCGTCATTCCCACCACTCTTTTCTTACCTGAAAATTGCTCGAGCTGGTTGGCAAAGATTCCAATTTTTCAGTGAGTGAGTGAGTGAGTGAGTGAGTGAGTGAGTGAGTGAGTGAGTGAGTGAGTGAGTGAGCGAGTGAGTGAGTGAGTGAGGGAGGGAGGTAGTGAGTGAGTGAGTGAGTGAGTGAGTGAGTTTAGTGAGTGAGTGAGTGAGTGAGTGAGTGAGTGAGTGAGTGAGTGAGTGAGTGAGTGAGCGAGTGAGTGAGTGAGTGAGCGAGTGAGTGAGCGAGCGAGCGAGCGAGCGGGTGAGTGAGTGAGTGAGTGAGTGAGTTAATGAGCGAGCGAGCGAGCGAAAGCTGCGCCTTTGCGAAACGTCGTCAACCTCCATACATCTTTTTCTTGCTGCTCTCGTATTTTTCTGGTCTGCGTGCAAATGGGGCCAGCCGCTTCGCCGCGGTGATAAGCGTTCGCCATGGCGCCGAATCTGAATAAAATTCCAGTGAGAGAAACTTGCCATTTTGACAACCCGTTTCCCATTTCCAACTGTCAAATTCAAGTTCTTAGTGCCTGTCAGACGCAGCCCGAGCTCGGAGCGCTGCGAAAAGTCAATTGCACTGCTTTGAAAAGCGACACAAACAAGAAAGTGGAAGCGAACAGAGTGTGGGTATAGCTATGTGGCTTAGGCTTCGTTTCTTATAACCCAAAAATGTAAGTATTTGTGCTTTTTAGCTGCCATTCTCAGAAGTGAACGTTCAAAAGGCGTCACAGATTTCATCAACACAAAAGAAACACAAATAGAAAGTTTTGTTCAGAAGATTCCACCACGGTTCCCTTGAAACATTCTACTGAGAGAGGGTAAATATAAATGAAGCTTTTTTTTCAGGAATCTCGCACGCAAAATTATTGGGCCGTTTCCTGTTTTCCACCTTGTTTTAGTACTACCTGGTTTTCATCATAAAGAATGCGTATATATGATGTCTTGCATAGAGCTGTATGTTAATAAATGCGTAATGTAGCGATTTTTTTTTTTGGGGGGGGGGGGGGGGGGTGTAGAGTGGTAACATTTATTAAATTCGTTTAATGGTTCCGTTTCGTAGCCACTTTCCTTGCTTGTTAGCACTTTAATACAAGGTTAATAACTGCGCTTTAGCAGCGTTACAAAAAAGACTTGTTACCGATCTTTATACACGGGTTAATCGCCTGTTTAACTTAACATTAGTTAGGGAAGCATCATGGTCGTCAAATATTGGGGAAGTAAAACAGCATTTCACAAGCACGGAAGACGAAAGGAATGAAATACGTGTGACAATAACGATAGATGCGAGCGATGAAATTATAAATTACGCATTGCTTTGCGGCGATGTAATCGTGGTTAATATCTTTCCCTGGTATTTTTTCAGTGGAAACATCCAGGCCATCGCATGACGTAGCAGTTGCTGTCATGAAGTGTACCTTGAATCTTAACTGAACCTATGAGCAGTAGGATAAAACTCGAACCCTGTCACGTGGTTCGGAAATCTCTTGCCCATAAATACTGTAAACCATAACACTTTCCGGTGCAATTAAGGAGATTGCCGGACCCACGGTGAACACGTATGGGGATATAGAGGAGGGGATGGAAAAGTGGATACCACGGAGGACGGAGAGGAGGCGAGAGGGAAATGGTAAGCTCCGCATGACTGGTGTGGGGTAATCTAAAAACAGATTGGGGGAAAGAGGCGAAGAGGGGAGGGGGGGGAGAGGGGTTGCGAACTCTTCATCCGTTGAATACGCCCCTGTGAAAACCTTATGCAGAAATGTGGCAGAAGAGCCTGGCTGTTATTTATGCTTCTAATAACGGCTACGTACATGCCCTGGTTGTTTGTGCTCGGATAATTTGTGCACTTAAATATGGTCGCTGGCACTAAGCAGTTTTTCTAATTTTTGTCGACTGCAACTAACGTAGTCCGAGTACCTTTCGTTTAGTTCCTTCCGCACGAATAAAGACGTCCGCTTCGGTACAGTGAACGGAAGGGCGTAGGGGGCGCAACCCCGAAGTCGGGAATTTAAAAGTCTGAAAGCTAGAGGTTTACACTGAAGCACATGAAAAAGGAAACGATGTTTGCTATATTTCAGCTTTTTTTTCCCCCTTTAACGTCACTGCTGGTTCTCGTTTTGTAAAAGCCAGCTTTCCGTTCTTCCACGGCTATGGCTCTTTGACTACCCACAGACAGTTCTTTTATCCTGTGTACTATTTTTCGGCAGTATCTTTTCTTGAGGGACGAATTCCCTGCTGTGGCGTCGTTCAGTAACCGACCAAAATAGGCCACCGTGACCCAGGATTATCCGACCTGACCTGTCAGGAGCGAGTCCTTTATCGTGCCTCGATTACCGAGCCACTTTAGCGCATTCGCCGAGATTTTGCTACCTCCTTGCCATTGTCGCCTCCCCACTGAGTCCTCTCCTGGCAACGTCAGTTTGGATCAATGAGCCCTTACGCCGAGGGGTCGTTATGGTCTGCGCGGAAACGCGGAGGGGACGGAAGTTGACGGCACTTTTTTTTCGTCTTCCCGCAGTTCCCGCCACAGCAGCCCGCGGCCGTGTACGTAACCCGCAAACCTCTCACCGCCGCGAAAACGGATGTTTTGCGGAAGTCGGGAGGTGTTTACAGTTCTTCCATGGCAGACGTCACCCCAGTTGATAAATAGGCGCTGATGGGTGGGGCATTTATGGCCGGTTATCTGTGCTCGCGCACTTGGTTCGACGTAACATTCGTCGTGACTCTTCCGCAACACGCTGTTTCCCCGTGGTTCAACACATTGAAGATTAAGCCTAAGTGAGCCTTTGATTTTGGCAAGGTTTCTTTGGACGCCATTTTCATTCGATGCAAGTGTAATTCCAGCAAAATTTTTACTCGTTGATCACCCGTCGGGCCATCATCTAAAGTTTTGGGGCAGTTTGAATTTTGGAGCGTGACATGGCACGGAAAAAAAGAGCTCTCTCACAGACTATAAGCAGGGACAAAATGTTTCTGCACTTCGCATCTTCAAAACCTTGCAATTCCCGCTCCGCAGTTGACAATTAACTCCCCCTCCAGAGAACCGGCGAACCCTGTTTCCCCGATGAAAGCAGAAGAGAAAGCTGCAACGTATGGGGTGCGTTGCATTGGGGTGATAAACGTTGGCCCGTTTTTATAAATCGTTCACAGCAATCTGCTACATTATGCACCTCTTAGCAAAACATAAGTGAAGCTGCAATTATTAAGTAACTGGAATTCCACTGCGTCCTACTAAATGGCTATAAGGCTGGACTGCAGTGACAACACACAATAATCTGCATGGAAGCCTAACGTCCAATTTTTTAGCGTTCAAGATGCCCCTTAGACGTGTACTGACGTGAATTGCTTTTCTTTTCTCGAAAATATCTCGAAAGGGGATAAGAAGCCCTGCAACCCAGTTGAACAAAGCATCAGGACGGAAGAAATACCGCTGAAAATCGCGAGCTCAGGATAGGTTTTTCTAGCAACCTGTATTTGAATCCTGGTGACAGGGATCCGAAATACCGGCACGCTGGTACGCCGGCAAGTGAGCACAGCCCTGCGGGATCAGGCGGGATTGCGTAACTATACTCCATGTTCTAATAAAATATTCACGCAAAAAATAACCAAATGGCTCTAAGGATTTCGGAATTATGTTCATACGGTAGTAACGACCGGGAGAGCAGTTATTCTACAATGACGACAGGCCAAATTTATTGTTTGTAAATTAATAGATCCAAAGTAAACTGAATAGAAGCCAGACAGCAACAAACACCAGCAGCAAATGCGCACCGGTTCACTGCAAGCAGGTTTCAATGATTGAGCTATTTTTTTTCTGAACGTATGAACACTTTTAAATTGTTTGTAGCCTACAACGTTCATTTACACCGGTTGATTGCAATGTTTTTTTTTTACCTTTTTCGTTTTATTTTTCTTCTTGAAGGACCAATCTCCATAAAATAAGTGAAATGAATTGTCTACGAACAGCGTGCTTTGGCAAAGAGTGACAAAGTGCAGAGCTTAGAAAGAATAAAAATAAATGGGGGGACAAAAAAAAAGCTGAAATATCGTACAATTCTTGTTTGTCATGGGTACCCGATTAGAGTGTTAAGTGAAAGCTCTGGGCTGTGATTTCTAGCCCTTTATTTTGTAGGGCTCGAATAACCGTCGAGGCCGTCGCTTTTTTTTTTTTCATTGATCTTCCTTCGGCCTTCGGTTCAGCGACCACACACTGCTGTGCTGTTTGCGCGATGGCCACGCCGACAAAAAGGACGCCAATAGCAAAGCAAACGAAGGGATGCGCCGCCTTTGCCTGCCACCTTTCAATATCCGCTTTTTCCCGAGGCGCTTTGCATTTCTCGCACATACACAGGCACCAACCACCGCTTCACAGGTGTACAAAGAAGCGGGAGTGAACCAGGTCACTGCTTGGACATCTAGTTCACGCTAGAGTGAATGAATGCTCGTCATTCCGAGCCAGGAATTTGCTCACCGCGAATATCGCTGGCCGATGGCTGACAACGCCAGGCAATATCTTTGATTCCGAGCTGGGCAACATGGGTTTGCGAGTTATCTTTCTTGTTTCCTTCTGTGCCACCGTGTTTTCTCCTTTTCCTTTGCTCATTTTTTGTTTCGTGTCTTGCCCAGTTGCACGAAAAAATAAAAATAAAGCGAGTAAGTTTCATGTTTTATTCAGACCTTTTTTATTGCCACTTGCGTGAACGCCTGTGCACAGAAAAGCGAGAACAATGTTGATACGCACACGGTTTCAATGAATGCACGACACTTGCCGTATATGTTGTAGATCACTGACCCAGATTGTCTGGCTCTTGAAAAAAAGTTATAACACCCTACACTAAGACGGTTTTTCTAGCACTACATTCATAACACGGACCGTACTCGCCGTTATTTATGCACGTGCATTTTTGTTTTATTTATTTATTTATTTATTTATTTATTTGTGGAATACTGCAGGCCAAAAAGGCCCAAGCAGGAGGGGCACAAACACAACTACAAGATCAGTACATGAGTGACACAGCTTGACTAAAATACATCTGCGTAAGAGGATAGCGAGTAGAAGAAAAACATCACAACAACAACAACAACAACAAAAAAAAAAAGCAAGCAATAATCTGAGAGGCAATAATAAGCAATAATCATTCACAGAATTAAACATTTGGTTCATGAAGATCTAAGCTTTGGAGGTAATCAGAGGGCAAGTTATTCCATTCTGTGACAGTTCTCGGAAAAAAGGAAAACTTAAATAAATCTGTCCGCGCAAAATACGGAGTTAAAGATAGGACATGCGAATGTCGTGTTTGCCTGGTCGAAAGTGGGGTAACGTAATGTGATGGGTCTAGACCAAGTTTGTTGTTAATTAGTGAGTACAAAAATTTTAGACGTAGAAGTTGGCGCCGCGATTGTAGTGTTTGGAATTCATTATCTTGCATTAGTTTAGTAACTGATGTACCGCGACCATACTTCGAAAAAATAAAACGGACTGCTCGCCTTTGAATCTTTTCGAGGGAATATATGTTAGACTTAGTTGCCTTTGTTCACTTCGTACATGTTTTACGATTGTTTATGAGTGGGGTAGTTCTAGGTGTCAGCTACCTTGTAAAGAAAAAAAAAACCAGTTTTAAAAATGAGAAAAACTGCAGTCCAGGGAACTTCAATGGGGTTAACTTGTTTTCGTTGTATTTATGTCCTTTTAGTTTATTTTATTGCATAGGAAAAACAATTTTGGGGAAGAGTATGCGCTAATTATGTTGTGCGATCACCTATTTCAAATGTAAATTTACGCGAGTGGCTTAATATTCGAGTATGGAAAAGCCATGCGCCACAGCGCGAAACAGATAGCGTGTGCCCTCCTGAACAAGTCTGACCACGCAGTTTATAACTTCGTCCAAGTGAACATGAAGGTTTTACTGCTTGAAAAACTCGAAGGAGACCTAAAAACTTCTTATGGCTTCTTAATGCGAAAAAATTATTGCCTAATCGGATGCCGCAAGGTGATCACCCGCTGCTCAAAGCTAGGTACGCTGCTTGGTGAAATCGAAAGGGTTTAAGCAGACGCACTCCCGCTTTTCCAAATGGCTAGGGGCATGCTTCAGTGGTATTTTTCTTAGTGTCTTGTTTCTGTATGCATGCGCTATGGAGCGCGGTGCAGCTATTTCGTGCGTTCATCAGTTTTAACGCGTAGCGTTAATGGCCCCCCGTTCAAGAAAAGCCGGTGCCATCGGTGGCCTTGATCATGAGCGAATAATATTCATGAGCGAAAAATCTCCTAGCGCCCTGTCGTGGCGCCCAGTGAAACCGTCATGCGCGTCAGAGCAGGAGCTGAAAGTTGTCGCCGCTCGCGGGCGCTTCTAAGAGTACAACGCGGTACAACGCCACTCGTTCTTGATACGAAGCTCGTCCATGATATGTCGCTCGCTCTTGATGTCGGGTGCCTGGAAAGGGGCTCAATAACGCTGTAGCGTTCTAATCTTAACGGCGAAGCATAAGGGTTCTGATATCTTGTGCGCGCGCGTGTGTGTACATGTCATACAACGCTAGGCAACCAATGGGAATTCAAGAGCCTGCTACAGACCCGGGAAACGCTGACGCGGATTTGTGCGCCCAATAGCCATTTGATGTTTTTGCATCAAAAGAACGGTAAGTAGTGCTCGGAGAGGGAGATAAAGAGAGAGAGAGAAATAAACTTCATTGCGATACGTAGTTAGGAGAGGGCGGTGACCGGTAGTTGCGGTTTGCCCGTGACTAAGGCAGCCCGTTCCGTCAGACTTTTCTGCATCTGCGGGTCGGAACTACCCGGCACCGCCTCCCATTGCTCGGTGGTACGGATTAATGGGAAGGGGTCGTTGTTGCATGCCCACTTGGTATGGATGTCGGTGTCTTTCAAGCCACATGTGGGGCAGTTGGGGGACTCATACAGGGTGGGATGAATTAGGGGAATCATTCGGTTGAGCTGACATGCAACACGCAGGTTGCCTGTAAAGCGTGCTCTGCCGCTAAATGAGCTATAGTAAGGGGAAGCTACTACGGCAGGGAAAAAAAACCCCTGAACCTCAGTGGGAGTTATCGGTGAAGATGAAATGCGAACGCTATTTCATACAATTCGAGATGGGAGTGCATGGTTGTTTTAATTCTTAATGCGTGGGGTTAAACTTCGTGTGCATGGGCAGTGAAGGTTTCTCAAGAAGTTTCCGCGACATTATATACCTCTTTCGGGCCGACGCTTGAGCAAGGTATGCGAAAAGTATCCCAAGTTATTACAAAAATATAGGGATAAAATTCACTTTTCGGGCCACAAAAAAGATAAAACGCTACCTATTCTGCAATAAAGAAAAGAATGCGGCAAGCCACATTCTTGAATGTGCTGTGTACATGCATCTGTTTTTCATTGGCTGCAATTTTCTACAGCAAGGAAATTGAGTTGATTGGGTCGAATCTTGAAGATAGCATAAATGTCAGTACAAAGGGCATATACATAACTTGTTTTCTCGCACTTTGGCCCCTACGAATTTTCTTCTGCTTGATCCATTGTATAATTTCAATAGAGTGCTGGCTCATATTTTTCGTGGCTGGGAATGATGTGCCATATCTGCATCTTGCCAGGCCCTGCCGTTCTATATTTTATTGTTGCGACAGGCTCCTTTTATAATTCGGCGCCTAACGAGAAATGGAAGAAGACTGCGCGCCGCTGAGATTATGCAGGCGACTAGTTGCCAAACGACTTTCTTCGGGTACTTATCCGAGTTACTGTCGGTCCTCCTCCTGCGGAATCGTGCAGATTTTTTGGCCTGGGTGCGTGGGAACTCCAGATTTCTGCCCTTTGCACTACGGAGCAGGATCATAGCTTTAGATCGCTTTGTGATAACAAAGAGTTAGTGACACGCACTAAATCAGGACAAGTGGAGTGTCTCACAAGTCCCGCCGCTTGTTCACGACAGCTTTTTTGCGCGACCTCTTGTTTAGTGAATAGCTGTTACCGAGCATTCCATTTATTTAAGTTAGGTCTAGTTTTGAAAGGATCCTGATCTTAATTACAGGAGTTCAGTTCACCCTCACCCAACTTGCTACTCAGCGAGCAATGGAACGGAAGGTGATAGGGGCAACGTTAAGGGACAAGAAGACACCGGAGTGGGTCAGGGAACAAACGCGTTTTAAAGGGGCCCTAAATAGCATTTCAAAGGTCGCCATTTCAATCGCGCAATCACTAGAGTACCTCTTCACGACAACGTATACCAATTATTACACCTCTGCGTAAAGCAGCGGCCGCACAAACACGCAAAAAAATGTCGTGTCTTTCTTTCCTTGATTACCTACCGCTTCCTCGCCGCCATGCTGCCTCGCTCTGACGTAGTAATGGCAATGACGCAGCTTTTATGAAGCACGAAGCAGTGAACCAACCTTACGGCGCCGTTATTCGTGAATCCTATTAAATGCTGTAGCCAATGAGCATTTACGGCTCTGGGGGAAACGCGGGTGCGGTCCCGGCGAGCAACGGCGAGATTAGTTTGTAGATATTGCGCGCAGTTTACAAGGTATGAATAACGCTGAAAAACACGGAGATACTCTGCAGGTAGAAACGCCGCTACACGTGCGACCACGGCAAGACTCTGCTTGCATAGCTGACAAGGAGTTAAATGCGCGGTGTATGCACGATACGGCCACACCGCAGCATCTAAAACTTATCCCCGCCCGGCAGAGCGTCACTGTTACTGAAAATCAGTTTATAAATGCGTGAGGGGGGGGGGGGGGGGGGCGGTGATAGTGCAGTGAAAGATTACGCTGCTCATCGTCGTCAGCGCGGCTTCATAAAGCGGTGACAGTATAACTGCGGCGACGCTAAGCATTTTCCGAGCGTCGGGGCATTGGAGGGACTTGTTCGCCGCGACAGTGCCACACGCGGAAACGCTAGCGTGTCGCTAGTCGTCGCTGTAAATCTTCAATTACTGTCGTGAGCGAGCATGTTGTGTTTGGGACTATCCTACCTGGCCTTCAAACGATCGTTTCCCCTATTCTAAAACGAACGTGCCGACGCGACCACGGCCGACGCGAGGACCACGGTCGCCGGGAGGTTCGAGAGGCCCGAACGGCCCCGCTCGGCAGTTGTAGGAGGAGCCTGGGTTGCTAAGAAAAATCGTGACGTACCGCCGAGCGGAGCCAATGGCTGCGCGCATCTTGAACCTTGCCCCGTTTCTCTAGGTGGTCTTGCGCCTCGTCGGTGACGTCACCGCTTCCACAGTGCTTTGGAGGCCCAATGAAAACGGAAGAGCTTCAGGCCTTATTGCTGGCCCTTTTTAATGAACGATAAATCGGCTAATACCCAACGCCTTTAAACCATTTTTGCGGCAGGACGTTCCTTGGACAGTACTCCAGCTTTTGCGCCCGTAAAATCGCAACCTCTAGAACACTGTTCAGGGCCCCTTTAAGGACATATTAGTGGAAATTAAGAAGAAATGGACGTGGGCAGGGAATGTAATGCGAAGGCAAGATAACCGTTCGTCATTAAGGGTAACAGAGTGGATCTCTAAAGAAGGCAAGCGTGGCAGGGGGCGGCAGAGAGTTAGGTGAGCAGAAGAGATCAAGAAGTTTGCGGGGATAAATTGGTCGCAGCTAGCACAGGACCGGGGTAATTGGATATGTATGGGAGAGGCCAAGACTGGCTAGTGATGATGGTGACGACGACGATGACGGCGACAAGGATAATGATGAAACTTGCAACAGGTAACTGACGCAAGGGCCACAGAAAGTTCTCAAATCCGATTAACCATTTTTAGTGAGGCTTGCAGTTCTGACGACAACGCTGCGGGGGATTTAGGATGTTTGCTTGAGCTCTAAGTAGCTTGAAAAGAACTATAGGACGTTAGAAAAAACGAATAGAATTTACAAAAGCAAATAAACTACATGCAGGATGTTACAACGCACTTGCAATTAATGTTAAGAAGGAGAATGGGTACTCAAGCTCTTTAGAAAGAAACTTGAAGTGCCAAAAAAAACAAGCGGCAGAATGTCATGGGTCTGTTAAACTGCGGTGCCACTGTTCTAATAGAGGGAGAGGGAAATTTTAAACTCTTGGTCATTCGCGACTTCCGACTACGTGAAATACCTCAATTATGTCTGCTAATGAGTGTCTGCTGATGGCAGGTCTGAACACTGGCCTGCCATTAGCAGACAGCGTTCGCCTTCTTGCTCCATTATTGTGAATTCACTCCACCCGACTTTGATAAACTTTTAAAAACCCAATACTTGTCAACCGCACGCGCTCAACCCCAGATTTTTAATTATGCAGTCCGATCCCTGTGTAATGTTCTCAGATATTTTTTCAGTCTTGGGTCACGATTTGTATCACCATTTCTATTCTTGGGTTACAAAAATGGGTACAACTTATACATGGCACAATTACCTTCCGACGAACGCACCGTGTGCTTTATAAAAAAGAGACGTCATACGCTCTGACAGGGCTATTATTCACGATGCACGACGGCCACCGCCACCCGGTAGTTTGGCGATGAACGAGAAACAGAAAAACATCGCGAGAAAGTTGAAAATATGAACAAAGACATACCTAAGAAGTACAAACCAAACCATCCAGCAAAATAAACAAAAGAACAAAAACAAGGAAAATTTTGTCGGCCACTTCCTGGCTACCGGCTTATGACGGGCACGTATACTTTGACCTGGCGGGGGGGGCGTGGTAATCTGTCTATTCTCTGTGTTGGATGACTCCACCCATGGCAAGCAATCTGGCATGTATAATCGAGCGAAAAGCCAACCTAAAGAAGCTGCTGAACACGTCGACCATGGCGAGGAAAATAAAAAAAAAAGTGGAAAGATGTACGCAGAGAGCGTGGAACGGGATGGATGATACGCACACGAAAGCAAATAGATGGGCATGTTCTCAAGAGCTCCTTCCCTGTTCTGTCTGTCCCACTGCCCCGAAAAAAACAAGGCGGTTGGGGCCGCAACCCCTCTGTATTTTTTCCTTGCCGCGCTACGCACTTATACACATCGCCTATTTCATACAGTATGCAGTGGCGTGCAATACGGTCGATTACACCCGCGCCACGAACACGTTTTGATAAGGTTATAAATAGATAATTAAATCGTTAAAGCGAAGCTTTCTATGCCCCACTGATGGCTACGTTGCCTTAAAATGCACTGCAGAAAGGTCAACTTTTTCTGACGAGGATAATGATAGCGGGTGAAGAAAAAAGGTGGTCGAAACGCGAAGTTTTCTCTGGTCGAAAGCCAATGTCTTCAAATTACGAAGTGAAAGTTGAAAATCCAAATCGCTACGCCGAAAACGCACTGTCAAAGAGCAAACTTACACAATTGGTTTCCACAAGGCCACATCTAACGTTAAAAAAAAAAAAACACGCTTCCCGTGGTGGAAATTGGACCTGGGTCTCTCGCGTTGTGAAGACGACGTCTATCCAACTGCGCCATTCCGACACGGTCGAAGCAGTTTAAATTTTGGACTTTGACTTTGATTCAGGTTGCATAGCAGAAAGCTTCGCATTTTAACCATCCTTTTCTCAAGGAAGGGGCTTTAATTTTTTTACCCCAGACAAGCTGGCAAGGCGAACTTACACTAGCATTCTTTTTGGCAATCTTTACCGCCGTTGATGACAACGGCCATGTTTGAAAGAGTGCTAGGACCTCGGACTTGATGTGACTCTTACGAAGCCTTCGGTTGGGGAATGCCAACAAGAACCTTTTAAAAATTTGTATACCTTAAACAAACGATAAAAAATGGCTATCGATAAAGGCCTGACCAAGTAGGCTGCTACAAGTAGGACTGTAGTCGCTGTTGTCATATTCTTAAAAGGCCAGTCATGACAAATATTCGTAACCCCTGCCCACAGAAATTACTACTATTTTACTTTACTGGCAGGCAGCTCAACGCAATGTGCGCCATTCTCTGAATATTTTAACCTTCAAGTGAATGAAATTGCCTACACTTGTCGGGGGTGCTGTACAGTGGAGATGTTAAAATACATGAATGCAGTTTTTTTTTACAGCTAATACTGCCAGAAGTGATCAAGCGGTCATGGAGTATATTAACCCGTCATGGGAAGTGTGTTCAGTTATTTGAAAAGGCGGGGCGGTAGGCGTAGCAATATACCTGCATCACTGGCAGGATACGCTGATTTATCAGAGCTTTCCAACTTCTCGGCGTCCTGTACTGTGCTCGCATCTGCTTGCTGCATGTCGAGACTGAGCCAAGAGAAAGATGCAATTCGCTTGGAAAATTCTAAATCGAGTCGGGCTGATGTTTACAGCGCCCGCTCATCCTCCTTTTTGTTTTTATCTGTACCGAGCCAGTGGCGTCGCACGGGTTGTAGGGTTTTTGATTGGCCAAGTGAATGTGTCAAGGTCCGAATTATAGCCGGAGGCGTAGGTACCGTGAACAGGGTTTCAGAGAATCCGAGCGCACTATTATTATCGCTATGGGAGTGGCGCATGCCACGATTGCGGAAGATTGCCATTGCTTCCTCTTTCTCTTTCTATTTTTCGGTATTTTCCGGTCAGCTATGTGCCCCTGCGTAGTATCGCGAACTATGAGATCTTTCGGGCTGCGGAAAAACCGGGCGTCGAAGTGAAGATAGCATAGAAGTCAGGCATTCGCAAAGTTGCAACATCAACGGCGGGTATTGGCTGAGACCACGTTAAACTTTGCTAGACGCACATCCGGCTCGCACGTAAGAAAATATCGACTAGAAGAGGTTTACTAGCTGCTTGCTTCTAGTGCGGTAATATAAATTAATTGTTTATAATCACTTCATCTCAAAATTTAACCTACAGAGCCTCATTCTGGAAAAAAAAGCAAGAGCGGGACGCCGAGATTTTGTGCTAAACGACGGCTAAACGTTTTCTGAAAAAGATATGAATTACACGCGCTCGAGCTATAGTTTAATTGAGCATCACCAACAGCCTGTTTAGGTCCACTGTAGGACCTATATAGACTGTTTTCCTGTTTTTTAAAGAGCTCGAAAACTCAATTCTACCCCGACACTTTCCGCTGTTTTTAGTGGCTGTAGTGTATCACTTGGCTATACCCTTGCCTGTACTCTAGGCTCCTTGGCTATCCTTAAATATGCGCCTTTAATGCCACGTTTCAAAAGGACGAATCATGATGGGCTTCTTTGTGCAGCGGCCCACTTCCGGGAACATAAATATACACACATACACATATACATGTATACGAACGTATTTCGCTGGTAGTTTTTTTCGTGATGTAATAGAAGCCTAGAGCAACTTGCGGCGACACATTTTTGAGAGCTTTGATGAAGGAAAATTTAAATGTTCAATGGACGTTTACTGCGCACAGCAATGAAAATTTGATTGCGCTTTCTTCCAAGTTGCTGCCAGTGTCAATGCCTGTATTTTTTGCCTGTATCTTTTGTTCACATCTCTAATGATTCTCAAGTGTACCACAACCCCGCACCACATGCGGGCGGGAGCGCCGTCACTACTCCTCGTTGACCGAGCCGCCACCGTCGCCATCAGCCTTCGACCGGCGGCCACGAACACGTTCATAGCCAATTTGCTTGGGAAATAAAGTGATTTCCCTCTCTCATGTAGTATTTTTCATATTTAGCGGGGTTTATTTATCATTCAGAATAAATGAGTACGCACATATTTCGTCACTGATACTACTGCAGTTGGATGCCTCTCGTGGGTACCTACAAGTGCCTCATTGACACTTTCATGATTAGGACAGTAGCTCTGGAGTTAGATAAAGAATTACAATTAACTAAATAATTATCACTAACAAAAAATTACTAGCCGCTACTCCACTTTAGTGAAAACGCCATGCAGTAGATTTTATTCGGGTAACGTCATTGCTCTTTTTTAAAACCTTGGTGCATGACAGCTGGGACACCCTGTATAGGCCCGTCGCCTCGCTGCTCGCGGAGGATATATGTAGCAGATGATGGATATTTGCGAGCGCTCACCTCAGGACAAGACAACTCTGCATTATATTCTTGGTCGCGTTCTGACCCCCAGTATAATTTTGCATTATCCACCGTACTTCTTTCGTAAAATGTTTGCGAAATTTATGCCACATTGCTTGACCAGGATAGGGATCAATATCCGAGTTGTGATATTGGCAAGAGTAACTGGCGTGCTGTCAGGTATGAGGGCACCGCTAAATTATGTAAGCACACAAAACCTATTTGTATCATAGTGTATAGCCATAGCATTGCCATCTGAAGAAACGCAGCTTATTGAGACACTGTTAGTAAATTTTGGTACCGTGGAGTTACAATCAACTCCATGCACATGCCAGCTTGGCGACGCCAGTCGGTGGAACACATATGGCGCTCATACATACCGAATGTACAACACTAAGATGGCGCGAGAAATGTTTACTGTCTCGTCAATACACCACATTAGCGAACAGAGTGACTGCTGCGAATTCAAATGTATTTCGAACGCATGAAAACGGTAACTTACAGTCTTGAACGAGCCCCTCCCTAAACCGACAGTGTGGAGCGGGCCGGAGCGTGTCGCGGCTGGTTTCAAAACGAGCCGCTAAGGGGACTTCAGTGGTGCCCCTACAGGCAGCGCTCGAGGCGCATAAAAAGTGGCACGGCCGGGCCGACGCTGCCGCGTTCGGGACGCCACCCGCACAAATCCCAGGTAACGGCTGGCAGAATCTCTGGTTTCCCTCTTGGTAGAGCTACGTGTGTGAATTCAAGTTGAGTCGCATGGACAATCGTTGTGGGCGTCGTTTACAGCTTTGCTTTCCAACCACCTGCACAACGTGGATGGGAGCCAATTTGTTTATTTTGTTGACGGTGGAAGTTTGCGGCACCACGATGCAGCGATTTTCTACGCATATTGAAATATTGCCGCTACCATTCGAATACAGCTATTTCAGTGGAATCATGTCTGCAGAGGCGAGCTACGGCTTAACTGCAAATATCTACTAAAAAAAAAAAAAACAATGCTTCCTGGCAAAAATGCGTCCACAGGTCTGGCATTTTATGGATAACGAAACTAGAAATATTTTGGTGCTATTTACTTTCGTAATTTAAAAATTAGGCTGTATTGACGATTATTAGGACTGGAGTCACGCTGCGCAGAAGCGGTTGGGTATCAAGGAGAAAGACCTTCGCCCTGCAGTGGACTTAAAATACGGTGAGGAGAAGGAGGAGAATGACAATGATGATGATTGATTATGGGGTTTAACGCGCCGCAGCTGTACCAAGGCGATGAGGCGTAGTGGAGTGATGGAGGGCTGCGGAATAATTTTGACCACTTGGGGACCCTTAACGTGCGCCTAAATCTAAACAAACGGGCGTTTTCGCTTTTTGCATCCATCAGAAAAGCAGCCACTGTGGCTGGGATCGAACCAGCGACCTTGGGTTCTGCAAAATGAGGATGGTAGTACGACTACTACAACCACTACTTTTAATGGTGTTGCTGATTATATGTGCGCCTGGTGCATAACAACATTATGTGTCTGTGCGTGCGCGCAGATAAAAGTGTTCAGAGAGTCATCACCGCATGCAGAAGATTGGAATAAATAGCTTTTATAAGTTTACTACATACTTATACTTGTCTACGGACGCAATTGAATGAACAGATTGGGCTCGGCCGGCGAAAAGTGTCGGGCGCTGTTACACTAATTTATTCCTAGATATACTTACAAGTCGTGTTTACTTATCGATAGTAGGCTACATTTCAGTTCAACGATACGTAAGAACTCTGGTAGGAAGCCTATTCGTTGAGTCAGACAATGTAGGAATAGCAATCACATGTGCTGACAAAACACATTCGTTGACGAATATGTCCACATTTTATGGCATTTTCCGACCGTTGGACTTAAAGCTGTTCTGGGAGAGATCGACGAGGCCCTGAAAACAAGACATCGTCCCTCACAGAATTGTACGCTGGTTGGCTCGGCATTTTCAATAAAGGCCGCTCTTTTATTCGCATTCCGAAAGTCCCGTTGCTGTATAATCACATTCTTTCTGTTGTGGCATCTGTTATTGCAGTACCAATAATCTGACGCAAGGCTTCCCATGTATTTCCGCGTATACACCGGGGAAGAATACGTCTAGCAGCAGAAAAGTATCGCTTGCTACTTTATTGAAAATATTCGTCTTGTTTCTTCACGGAAGTGCCAACCAACATGCGCACGTAAGGGTGTCTGTGGTGATTCAATTGTTCGACAACCATACCGTCAGTCACTCCAGCTACTGGTCGAGAACGACAATCGGCGAAACTTCTGCCCTATTTTTGTCGCAGCAGACACTGGGAAGGGCAACCGAAATTCTTAGTGCTGAAGACATCCAGAAAGGTAAAATGGTGAAGCCCAAATGGATATTTCGACCATCGTTTCGTTTAAGTTAGAAGCCGACATGCCTGAAACTTCGGCGATACGGCTACAGCCATTGGAATGCATGTGACGTTTCCTGTCTCCAACTGTCAGTAAGGCAACGCATGCCTTACTGACAGTTATTGCCTAAGTTTTCGAACTAAAGTTCCTATCAAATAAAAAAAACCCCTCCGACTTCGACGAATATCAAACAAATTCATACAATTCCCTCTGACAAAAAGAGACAGAAGTTTTTATCCCGAAAACAGCAATATCTACATCTGTTACTGGAGAGCCTGGTGCAGAGTGCTGTAGGCGAGTGGGATAAACGCAGTTTTTTTTTCCTTTTCGCATAGTGGCGGTGTTTTCTCTTGAGTTATGGTTCTCGGTTTACAATTCACGTGTGGTTTTCCAGTCGGAGGTCTTACGGACAAATCGAGCTTATATACCACGTAAAAGAAAGGCTAAAATGCCACATCTTGATTGCGAATAGTTGAGGGCAACCAATATCCTTGACAGGTCTTTTTTTTCCTCCTGGTTCGAAGCATTTAAGGATGCTAGATATCTTGCAATGCGTCAAGTACACACACCAAACTTTGACCTGCTGCTTCATCCGGCAGTCCAGACGTTATACGCGACAATTGGAATCAAATCTTCTGGATACTGCAAAACAGCAACCAAAGAGAAAAATAATTTGGTGACTCTTTTCCCAATGATCGTAATGTATTGCGCCTAGTTTAAGCGGAGCGCAGGAAACACCTAAGGCGCGTTATGAGTTTTGTTTCGCCGCAGGGAAGGGTTACTCAGCCACAGGGCAGGGGAATGTCAGCATTTCGAAATTTAGCTATTATATGTTTACGCGATGTGAGTGAGTGAGAGAGAGAGAGAGAGAGAGAGAGAGAGAGAGAGAGAGAGAGAGAGAGAGAGAGAGAGAGAGAGAGAGAGAGAGAGAGAGAGAGAGAGAGAGAGAGAGAGAGAGAGAGAGAGAGAGAGAGAGAGAGAGAGAGAGGCTTTATTTATTGAGTGTAGGGTTAATGCGCCGACGCAACGCACGCGATGAGGCGCCGTAGTGGAGGGCTCTTTACCGTGCGCCGAAATCTCGCACACAGGGGCGTTTTTGCCTTTCCCCAGAGAAGGGGGAGAGGAATTGGTGGCTGGACGGATGGAGGGAGGGAGGGCGTAACAGAATAAGTGAGAGAAAGGAGCGATTGATGGAGTAGTAATCGATCGAAGTACACATTCACTTGGCCGTGCAGTAAGCGACCCATACAGCACTCAGAAACTTGATTGCGTACATGACGTTGCCACTCCTGCCAGCTTCGTGCTTCCGAAGGGCTGTTCACCCTACGGACACACTACCGCTGGGTTTCTTGCGAAACCGCCAGATAGCACTCGTCGTGGTGCAGCCGTGTGCGCGTTGCTGAGCGCTTCATTCTAGCTGACGTTCGAAGTGCATGCTCTGGCCACGTATAAAAATGGCCACGTATAAAAATGGCCACGTATAAAAGCCATGCAAGTGCATGCTCTGGCCACACGCACACACGCACGCACGCAGGAACGAGCACACGCGCACGCGCAAAAACACACGTACACGCATGCGCATGCCCGCATGCCCGCGTGCCCGCAGGCCCGCACATACGCAAACACAGCTCCAAACACAGTGCGATGTCACTTTTGACTTGTATTTGCAGAAATTGTTCAGAGTGGCCAATCCTTCCGAAAGATGCCATCGCCAAAGACGCGACGATCGGGTTGTCGCCTGTTGCATGCAT
Source organism: Haemaphysalis longicornis (assembly GCF_048455015.1). NCBI lineage: Eukaryota > Metazoa > Arthropoda > Arachnida > Ixodida > Ixodidae > Haemaphysalis > Haemaphysalis longicornis. The sequence goes on along the minus strand of NW_027526361.1, from coordinate 67,383,474 downwards.
AGAGTTTCATACTAATATATACTAGAGGGAAACCTGGCGCTGCATTCCCGGGCCGCCGTGGGCGGCGCCATTGCAGATAGCGACGTTCCTCGAGTATACTTGGCTTGGTTAGGCGCATGGCTTCTTTTTTGTCTCGAATCCAAAACCAACAAAAATGGGTAACATTGTTTTCATGTTAATCTTGCATGGAGCTTCTAAATAATCCCTGACAACTAAATCTTTCTGGGGCTTTTATTTTATAATAACAAAACCAATTGGATTAATCTTCTGCAGTAATATTGTTGCATTTTTGCAGCCATAGGCAACTTTCCAGCCTGTTCGTGAGCCAAGCCAAGGACAAGTGAAACGTGCCCGCTCGGCACATGACGGAACGCTCGCTGAAGCGCGTCTCCCCTAGACAGTGGCTCCTGATTTCCCCCTAGTGTATATTAGTATGAAACTCTATGGTTGCATGGCCGTTTCCTTTCCTTATACTCCTGCTACAATGACGCCTCGAATGTCCTTGAACCGAATGTAGTTCCACTCAAATCAATGATTTTGAATGCCATTCAGAATCTGCCATGCTCCTCTACGATTTCAATAATAGTTGAAAGCTTCAACAATCGCTCGACGTGGTGCAGTGATGCTGCTGCTGTCGAGCTGCGCTTTCATAGAATAAGGCAACAATCAAATTTAGAAGTGCTCAGTCTTTATCAGTAAAGTTGCATTAAAATATAAAAAAACTGAAGATTTGACACTCATTTAGTGGCTTTTTGTTTACTTTTGAATTGGAATCAAGGCTTTTTATTCTTTTAGGTGCATGCTTTGTTCTGTATGACCACACTGGCTTGTCGCATCCCGCACTGGTGTTAACAGTACAGAATTATTACATTTTTGTTTAGGTGAATAAACGTAAACCCAGTCCCACAATTAAAAATACTTTCTTAGGTTTAGTAGAGAAGTGGTACATTTTTTAAAGGCTGACTTAAGACGCCGTGCAAGAGATGACATTCCAGAGCTGCAAACGTTTCTCACGATGCTCATTCGGCTCGACGGTCATTTAAGTCGAATGCCATTGAAAAACGTAGTTTAGCATTCGTATTTGAGTCGATTGACATTCCCTTCGAAGAAATCCGAGACGCCAGTGTATCATAGGTATACACGGCACGTTGCCTCTCCTTGGCTGCCCTCATCAGTTGTAATGCGGTTCGGATTCTTTCCCCTTATTGAGTTTTAATGGCTACTTAATTCACAGACACTTGGAGTCCTTGAGCAGCTTAATAACAAGGTCAAGCCGTTTACCATACCTTCCTGCTTCCTTGTGATAGTTTTACCCAGATGTCGTCGGTTACACGTTCACTCATAATTATGAAACCTCCCTCGCACATCCATTTTAGTTCCTGGATTATTTGCGGTGGACTGACTCCAATCCCGAGCGCATATCGTAATTGGCTCGTTCGTCTTCAGATGTGACGTAGCCAGCTGCACGTCCAAACGGTCACCGTGGGAAGCAGTTTAGGCCCATGGACGCCTCTCTCCGGAGATGTCAGGGGCTTAGCCAAAGGGGCGGGGCACACCGGGCCCATGACAGCCCCCCCCCCACGAAATGTTTCATGCCAGGCTGGGGTGCGGTTAAAGTAGCCTCAAGAACCACCTGATGTCGCCTGCAGGCGCACAGCCTGCAGTTTTAAGGACATTCTTGTTCATATAAAGCTGAAAACAAGGGCTAAGTCAACGTCTGATCCCTGTTCCCGCTCCAGATGCTGTACATGTCAACATATACAGCCCGGATGCATTTCGCGCCGGATGCACCGAGCTGCGCCGGGAACCTTCCGCGAGCCGATCGAGACAGTCCCGCTGTTTCGCAGGCGGAACAGCACGGCCGGGAAATGGCTGAACAGCAGGAACAGCCTGATATAGGCATACATGTGGTCTGAACTTTAGCGTGTCATTCCTTGTCTTTACACTGGTATAAAGTGTAATAACATGACCGAACATGTCAGTGTACTCTGTTCACTCAACTACCAATCCTTGATATGTTCGTTTTTCTACCGTAGTCGCATTCCATTGACTATTTCAGTTCCATAATTTCTGCTATATGAAAAGCATTGCTCTGACCATCTTGTGTTTCCTCCACATCAACAAAAACTGTACAATTCTTTTTATTGCGGAGCTTTGTCTTTTTGGAACTATTTCATTGTTTCCTTGACCTCCCTGTTGGTTAGAATCAGCATACTCTATTTGCTTAACCGGAAGTTTACTGAAGCCATGTCTGTTCGATTTAACAGCTAGAAATAGAATGAGATTTAAGAAACGCGTGCAACAACCTCAACATTCAAAAGCAGTGCAATAAGCTAGGTGTTCCGCTAAGCGTGAGTTTGCTATTCACGTTACTAGCTCAAAAATAACAAAAAGGCGATTACTTAAGGACGAAGACGCGCGTTTGCTAGCTTCACCGCCATAATATACGAATGCGCCGCACGTACAGTCCAGTGCGATTCGAAGGTTATCGCGGGAAAGCTACTCTTTCAAATGAAGCAGACAGAACAGCAGCCTTAGCAAATCTCCCATACCAGTTTAGTTATCGTCGGCGTAGATAAAAGGCAACCAAGTCTGTGCTTGATAACAACAAATGTAAAGCTTGAAACCCAAAGGGTGGCAAGTCAGTCGTGCATGGAACAGCCAACAAGGGAGAGAAGAGGGCGAAATCCTGATTTTCATGGTTCCGAAACGAAACCGTAGGGCGCCTACGGTTTCGTTTTGGAACCATTAAAATCAAGATTTCGCGCTCTTGAGACGCTTGCCCAAGCGTGCCACCGGCCTAGGCCGGTGACACGCTTGGCCTCTCAATGCTGGCGCGATAACCTTCAAATCGTGCTCGACTGTACTTCATAGCTAATAAGAAAACTTGTTAGTCCCTTTTCTAAAGGAAAATCTAAAACACGCGAATCTTGATAGTAAACGCCCAATGTTGGCCTCCACTTCCGCCTGACGAACTTCGGGGACCGCGCGCCACTCACGAGCACACTCATTTATGATTACGCTCACGAGCGCGTGCCCGCATGACCGCCTGCTGTACGGACGAACGAATCACCCTTGGCCTACCCATAGACGTGCGAACGGGAATTTAGGTCATCATCATATCATCATCATCATCGTCGTCATAATCATTATCATCATCTAAGCTCCTTAAGGTGGGCTTTACTGTTAGCGTTCAGCATTCACAAATCGCATGTTGAAGTCAGTTATTTCAAGCTTCGTCTGAACAACAACGCGAAAGAAGCCTTGCCTACATATTTCCCCCTCCAATCTTTTGGTCGACCGCCCCCCCCCCCCCCCCCCCCCCCTGAAAAAATTTTTTGGCTACACCCCTGGGAGATGTGTTCCCAAGAACACGGCGTCTCCTCCTGTTCCTCGCTTCTTTCTTCCGGTAGTGCGTCGCCTATAACACTGCTGGCAACGATTCTGGGGCAAGCTTTTGATTGGCTCCGTGGCCTAATGATATCGCCGACAGATGAGTTTCAGGTGCACATTTATACGACCTGAAGGAGATTGCATTGAGATTACGAGAGGTAAGGAAGGACACGCAGTTTGATGCCGTGATCGCGTTGAGAGCCAAGTCTCCACGTGCCCGTGTGCTAGCATTTACCTTTTATGCCATTTTTCGTTCTCTGTAGTTGCGCACGGACTGATTTAACATACGCAACCACTGCGACGGATAGCGTTCCTGCAATAAACAACGACGTCGACCGCCTTACGGTAGCAATATTAGGAAGCCGTATTGCACGTGGTTGCCGTTGCCTACCTTGTTATGCGGCTATTTTCACCAAATCAGGGCGCCGGACCACGTGCCCTTCATTGCCCGGTAATGTTACAGGCGGAGATTACCTTGATGCATGGGTGAACACCGCTACGGTGCACCGCGCAAACAACTGCTCGAACCCCCGAACGCCCTAGCATCCAGCCGCACAATGGCCTCAACAGAAAAATGGTTACAAGATCGCTGAAACTTGTTGCTGTAATTAAAGCATGTAAACAGCTGTCCCGCTACCCTTAGCAGCCGATCGATCCTTCTCGAATGGCATGTGAAAGCCATCTCGAAAATTAGCCGCAGAAAGTGTCCATCCTTCCACTTCCACCTTTCATGACGATGCACTGGAATTTTTCATGAATGTGCACCCCATGTTTCGGCGCTGGCTCCTTTTATGTTTGTGTATTTTGTATCTGAATTTTTTCATAGGCCCATTAACGCAGTAAAGAGCCACTAAGTGTAAAGAGCCATTTTTTTTTTGTCCCCGCGCGCCCAGTTGCCGGGAGAGATGTTTGTGTACACGTCCGTTTCATCGCTATATTTTATGGCCGAAAAGCCTTGTCACCGTGCCTCATTTCGCCTAATTTTACGAGAACGTGAGCAAGACGTGCTCCAGTGGTTTGTTGCGAAACTTCCAGAAGCTCAGATTAGCATCGTTGCTTCGGTAACAGCGGTGCAAACACTCTCTGCACTGAATGCATATTGTAAAGAAAAATAGTGCGGTGAAACGCGTCGATATTGGCGATGGACTTTGAAAATGACTACAACCAGCAGGGCATCGCAATTCACTAATTGTTCATCCTGGACACATTCCCATAAAAAGCTCGCAGCCTACAGAAGACAAATGATGTAACAAAAAGAATGGAGTTGAAACTTGCTCAAACCTAAGTTGTTGTTTTATTTAGAAGCGCCAGATGGCCCACTGAGCGAATAAGACGTCGTCGGGTGTCTGATGTCACTCCTCCTTACCCTTATGAGAAGCGGGTGGCACGACGGTGTGACAGTGTTAGTGGGGGAAAGGGGTGGGGGGGTCCTTATATAAAGAGGAGGAGAGAATGACGTTATTTAGAAGCGGGATGACCTTTTTTTTCCTCTGGCAAAAGGAACATGTCTAGGTCCATAAAATTTCGCCCACCACATGCGTGTCTACGTAACTTTTTATCTTACCAGCACTGTCCCGTCTTAAGAAAGTTAAGGAAACACACTGTGTAGACAACAGCACCTAATAAAATTTTATTAGACCATGCATGTGAGTGTATTTTTCTTGTAAGCCCCATGCACGGCAATTCGCAGGTAGATCAATTTAAAGTCAACCGGAGAGGCCCATGCCACATAATGCAGGCTTGTCAAGGGCCGAATGTATTTCTGAGAAAGGGTGGGGATATTTTATAGCAACGCAGTCGTGGTAATGAAAGGTCACGAAAGTCGCCTGTTAATGACTACCTTCTACACTCTGATTACATAAGCTCTGAGACGTGGTTTTTATTACTGAAAAGCGTTCTTACTGCCACAACGAGGACCACTGGAGCAAGGTTCGCATTCTGATCCGAACCTCTTGTATTAGGCCTGAAACGCTTTGGCAGGATGCCGATACAATCTTAAATGTTTTGTCGGTGCGTAGGCACCTTCAGTAATTGTTGTAAAAATAAAAAAATTAATTTGTCAGTATCGAGCATCTTATCCAAGCTCGCACTCGTTTATACCATTCAAAGTTCGCGCTAAGTTTATGCAGACGAAATGACGAGAAACTCATAGACAGAGTGCTTTACTAGTGGCGACGAGTTTGTGACGGATAGGGCACGACTAGAGCGGTTGAGAAAGCTGGGAAACCTTGAACATCCGTTCCGTGCAAGTAGAAAACATTTACACTTCATAAAACCGCCGGTGGAGACAATAGCCTGCGAGGCATACTTTGAGGAAATTTTGAGGCGTGCTATCGACCCAAAAAGGGACACAACATAAAAAAGAACTGCAGTTGATTCCTCTGTCATAGGAATCGGTAAAACACGAAAGTGAAATGTGCAGCGAAATCGGCAGCTGAGCATGATTTGCGGGCCGGCGGCTGTCTTGTGGGTGTGCTTGGCGAGCGACGTCCTGCTGGCAGGTCGCTTCGGCAAAGGTATACTGGCTTCATTGCCGTGTCGGATATGACGCCAGTGAAATCAGGGGATATTGCGGCATAAAACACTTTCGTACTAAAATACAAAACCCGAAAACGAGCAACCCTAAGTATAACGTACTCTTTAGTGCTAAAGGTTGCTTCTCCGCATGACTACCCTGTGTGAAGGGGTGCACCCTTTACAGGCTGCTTCCTTCGTTGTACTGGCGTCACTTCCTTGACGGATATGTCGACAGCGAAACCTCCGTGTATCCGGGAATAAAACACTTTCGTGTTAAAAAATTGACGAAGACATTTGCGTTTTTCTGGCCTAAGATGGGCTAACGAAAAGCATTACTGCGGGTGCAGGGTGTCTTCATTTGAGTGAGGGTGCGAAAATTCTAGTGTTTCAAATTGTTTGTTCGCAGCGCTTTGCGATGTTCGTTGCTTGGCTATGCACGTGAGCGTGGCGGGGCCTTGAAGCATTCGTGGACTCGCATAAAATAACTAAGTAATGACACTGCCTCACCTTGCGTGAGGAATTTTAGATTGCGTAGTACAAAAACGATTCACACCATGGCATTGCGCTACGCTTTTTTTGGCAACTAGTCCTCAGACACCACGAAAATGCATCGCGAAGGCGAAAACATAACTCAAGGAGCCAGATTCCGGATATTGAGAAGTTAAACTCATTGAGACCATTACTGTGAAAGTACAGATCAACTCTATTAGCTTTATTATTTAGGTTCACTACTTCCATGGTTAGCTAAAAGCAGAAAAGAAACAATGTGTGACGCAGCTGTTTGTTTTGACTTTTGAGTCATTTGAGACATTTGAGCATTTTTGTGCGCATTCCTGCTATTATTGGCTTTCGATTGAGGTCACGAAACACGCTTTCCGGTCCCCAGCAGCAAACAAAGAAGAGAAGCAAGGAAAGACTGCGGCTTTGCGGCATTTTGCGGTGGGAGAAGGATACAGAAGGCGTAAGCCGATTTCCTGCTCTATCGATTAACAGCTTCGGCAATTTGCTCACCGAGAATCTTGAAAAGACTCCGCTTTCCGCGAGAAAGCAAGAATGGCGGGGAAAGATCGATTTCCGATCTTGCGATCAGATGTTGCTTTTACAGCGGGAAAAGAACACCACCCGGAAACGAAATGCGGCTCCCAGTTAAAAGCTTCGCAAAAGGGCGTTGACCTCGCAATAAATAACTAAATGTGGGACATTGCATTATGTGACCCTTTTTGGTACATCTTCTATTTTCTTTCGCCTCCGACAAACCGAAGCTTTTTGCTTGGGTTTCTATGATGTTATCAGAGAACGACCGTTTTTGAAGCTCCACAAGTTTGTGTAATAGTCTCGCTTGTTTTTTCTTTCTCGAAGCTCCATAAAATTGTGCAATAGTCTCTATTTTTTTTGCCTGATGCACGTTTAATTTGCTGGTCATTAAGGGCCCCGAAGCACCTTATTGCTTCTGTGAGGCGCAAGGCTTTGTGTTTTTGTTTTTTAGTGTGGCTGATCCCAGTTTGTTCAACACCGCACGTTGCAATGGTTTACAAGCTTGTCAATGTTTTTCTTCCACGAGCACGACTTTTCTCCCAGTAGTTCTTATAAGCACCGAAGTTTTTTTCTTCCATTAATATGCCTCATTTGGCTGCAACTACTAATATCTAAAAAAAGTTACAATGAGCGATACGCACGCCTAAACTTGTATGTCTTTGTCGTGTATGGGCGGGGGTCAGTTGCCGTGTGTCCTGGGTATTTATACATTTAAATAAATACGTTTTTCCCTAAAACATAATTGAGCTGTGGTGCTGCAGGGGTGCGGTGCTCTTGGGTCATTCCGGAGGACCTTGTCGAAATTATCCGCTTTCCTTTTCACCTTTGTTCATAATGCTTCTCTGAGAAATGTGTTACCATTCCGAGCACTCATTTTACGTGTTTTTTTCTCGTTCCACAAGTCGGCCATTTCGTGGGCCATGAACGCAGGAATCTCCAACAAAATTGATAACTAATGCTTTCGCATTAAAATACTCATGCCAGTGATTCCGGTGACACCAAAATTAAGCTACCCGGCCACAACCTAAACAGACAGGTGGGGTGGAGGGGGTGCGGAGGGAGGTGGTGCGGAAACCCTGAAGCAGCGCATCTACCCGCACGTTTCGACACAGGAGCCTGGCCGCAGGCGTGTGTGTCCCTTCGAATAGGCCCAACTCGAGTCCGAGTCCTCGCTGCATGCAAATGACGGCGCGTCCAAGCTCTCTCGCAACACTACACCCTTCCTCGTCCATGCAGCTTAGTCTCTTATTCCCGTGACGTCTCAGCATTTGCACCGGAAGGAACATTGCTTGAGTTAGGAAGGCCTTGCGCAGCACAGCCACCGCTCGACCACGCGGCCGTTCGCGGCTTGTCGTCTCGCCCAGCGGACCCGGTAGGCTGCTGCATAGGCACCATCTTCCTCAGCCTCTTCAGTGCCAGAAGTTCTTGCAAGCGCGTCACGTCATCTTCATTGGGCCATTCGGAAGGCACACGATGCGCATGGGCCCGATGCGCTGCCGCCAACGTAGCGGAGGTGGCCGACTGAGACCCCCACCTAGTTCGCATTCAGGTTTGCAGCAATTCTTCCTAATTTTCTCTTCACCCTTCCCACCTCTCCATCGAGAAATTTACTATGCTCTTGTTTTGAGCGATAGGTGTAGCTTATGACCTTTCGCGCTCACCCAGTTCCAGCATTGTTTTTCTGTTAAGCTTGTTTGGCTTAGCAAGCCTTTGGTGTCTTAACGCGCACACACCCAAGCACTCTCTACCTCTCTCACATCGACGCATACAAACACGTACTCACGCTCCTTTTGGTGCAATACCATAAAAAAATTGGTCGCTTACATAACACACGCTCCATGTGGGAGAAGTCTTTGTAGTGGTTATATTATGACTCAGCGATGTGCAAACGAAGTAATCAAATATCAATCGCTACATGACAGAAGCTGATCAGGTTTGGTATAAAACAATGCGCTATTGAGAAGACCAATTGAAGTCTCGCGACTTTAACACAATGCTGACGCTTTGACCAAGGCCAGGTGGTCAAGATTAATCCGGAGCCCTCCACTACGGGTGCCTCAGGACCTGTGCAGTTACGGCACGTTAAACTCCATAATCAATCAATCATTACACAAAACGGCGCACACTAAAAACAGTCCGTTCCTTCCCCATTTCATTCCGTTCTCCTGCCAGATTTAAAGGACGACTCACTCAAACTATCTTTTTGCTATTTATGCTGTCTCAGTCGGAACGGAGGCGTATTTGATGAGTGTCGTTTATTTCCTTTGAGTGCATCTGGATCAAGGGGAAACAGAAAAAAGAAATGCAAATATCTTCTTTCGGATGCGAGTAAATTACCCCAAGGGTGCTCACAGCCGCAGTTCTTGAGTCCTGAATAAGATGCTGGGAAATGCCGGGCAATCCAATACAAATACGGAACGATGCAGATTGCAGTTTGGAGGAAAGAAGAAAGAGCATTTGCATTTCAAGCTCATGGGGGCTGCTTTACCCCGGCTGAATGGCCGGGCCTTTGCAGTGGTTTAAGTCACACTTTAGTAAACTGAGTTGCTTTCATTACTTTTATTTTCTGCCCATTTACGCAAACCAGGAATAAAAGAAACGAGCTGTAAAGCAAAACAGCTGTGCATGAAGAATTGTGCTTGTTCGTCTCACCTGAGATAGATGTTTCTGCAAGTTCGCGCGCTTTAAACCCCGATTTTTGCTGCAGATGCGTGACAGGAATCGAAATTGTTCCTACCGTGTAATGACCTTTTAAGAAGAAATGAATTAATGGGGGTGTGAATGTTTGGACGACAAATAGCATGCAAAGTTGACTCTCACAATTTGGATTCGGGTCTGGCTAGTCATCATTAATGAAAATTATTAGAGGTGAACGGGTGAAGTGAAGATGTATTAACGCACGGCGAATTTGAAGCTTAGAGTGCTTACCTATATTTTTGGTTGCTGGTATTTCAGCGAATACAATTAGGCGCCAGGGAAGGCGGAGAGGCATCGGAGGGGATTTCCAGCACATCCTTCAGACACAGGAGCTTGAATAGCAATCATAATGCCCTTATAATTCAATGAGAGCCTCTGCCGCCGGCGTAACTGTGAATGTGTACTGATTGGTTCCCGGTAAGATGTTGCCTACCCTTTACTTGGTACGCAGACAAAGCGGCAGCAATTACGCCATATAGAGGCCGCATTTACAACAGCGTCGGTCGTCGGTGCTCCGGCTCTCACCCTGTACCACTTGGACTGAATCGTTCCCGAAGACACTCGAAGCCGTGCCAGGCTGTTGAGGTTCTCGTCCTTTGTGTTCCACTACACGAAGAACGCAGCCGTTCAATCGCAAGAAGATGCAAGAGCGGAGCCACCTTCCATCCGATAAGGGAACGGTGCCGCTGCGCTAGCCTCTATCGTTTGCCGCCGCATAGAGCGGGAAGGAAGCTTTCATTACGTCAATGCTGTCATCATCCAACCACGGCGCACGTCAGTGCGCCTTTCATTCAGCGGCCGTGATCCAAATTAGTCGCCGTTGATAATTTCGCCATTAGGTGTGAGGAGGAGAGGAATCAGGGCTGCGTATTTGGAGCATCAACACCAACGACAAGAAGGGCTGCAGTGCCAGCGCTTGAAGGTACGGTCTCCGTTATAATATAGACTCTTCCAAACCAAAAATTCCGTACGTCTCATTTTTGCAGCAAATCTGTTTAAATGGTTTCCCCTTATGGTTTCATCTCCGTGGACAAAAACGCCAAGGCGCCAAGGCGTAAGTCAGGCGCCAAGTGCATGAGTCAGGCTAATCAGACATACAGCATAGGGCTCAGGTTTCGTTTAAGAAAACCACAAAACAACCAGTAAAAGCGTATTATGTATGATAAGGCGCCTGTGAACAATGGGACCCCCCCCCCTCCTCGCCACCATGTGTTCCTGGTAATGATCATGTCTGCAGATTATGTTTGAAGGCTAGGCAGGGCCAGTGTCACTTTATAGAACAGTTCTTTCCCAAGACGCCGAGCGCATGGCTCGGCAGGAACCAGCATTGCCGCCAGAGAAGCCGAGCGTAGTGTCAGTACATAAGGTATTAGAGTACCGCTACTGAAGCACGCACGGCCATTTTGTCGTTTATCAATGTTGCGTTGCCGCATCTACGGCGTCGCCGTTAACTTCAACGGGGTCGTTTGTTAACAACACTGCTGTAAATGCAGCAAAAAGGCATCTTTGAACACACTTCTGCTGCTCAAATGCTGTTACACGCGATGTCTTTGATTCGCATCGGAACGACGACAGTCGTGCGCAGCCTTAGAGCAGGGAGGGCAATCTAAGCCTGCCAGGGTTGACCGACGAAAACGCATAAACAACAAAATGGCTGCGCCCACAAACCGTCGCAGTGTAAACAAATGTCACGCAATGCGAAGATGAAAAATAGGCGAAAAGACTGCCGATACTCTGTATGTTATCTAATGACACCAGCCGAGCGCAACCAAAAAGCCCGCTGAGACGACGAGAAATATTTCTTACCCTTCTCCATCGCCATTTTTAGTGGTTTACAACAGCGTTGTTGGACATCCACTTTCGTAGGGCGGGATGGCGACCAATTTTCTCTTTTTTTGCGGACCGTTTGCCAATGAGTGCTTCATCATATATCGTACACATAATTATGCAACTGCGTAGCCTTTTCTCAGCCTAGTTGGGACGGGAATCGTATATGGGAGGAGCGTGTTTGTCCTTCCAAGTTTGTTCCTAATTACTGTGGTGTGCGCGGAACACTGAACAAAACGATAAGGGCATGCTAATTCGTCAAGTCTTTTTTGTACCGTTGTATGCAGTCGACGTGTCTTTTTTAATGCGCAAGCATTTTTTGTCTAGTATGTACATCAACGCAAACCATGCACTGCCTTGTCAATACATTTGTCGTAATACGAATATATGTAAAGGATTGAAAGAAAAAACACAAACGTAAAGCCTAATGAAACAGAAGTCTTCTAATTTGGATACTAACAGTCAAATCTGCCATATCTGGCAAGTGCCGTTCGTTGCAGCAAAACGGGCAAAAATAAAAATGCATTGAAAATGAATTCATAAATCCCAGTTCTACGTAATCGTGCGCTTTCATGCGTGTCTAAAAACAAACAAGCAAAAGATCTGAGATGTGAACTGAAGAAGTCAACGTGTATTCTGATATATCACGTGATTAGCTGCCTGGATTTAGACATTTAAATGCCTCCGAGAAAACAAAAGGTGGGTGAAACGAAAAACGAAAAAACAATCAAACGCATAAGACATTTTACGGATTAACAGACACTTTTCAAAATCTCTTCAAGTTTTTTGTATGCAGTTGGCATTGCCTGGTCCGTGTCCGCGTGCCAGTTTCCTGAAGGTGCACCGAGCTAGACGTGAAAATGTGAGGAGTGACGGTGTTGTGTGTGAACTTTGGTGCTTTGGTTGGCGCCTCTTGGTGAACAGTGGACGGTGTGGAGGGGGCGCCAACTTATGACACCGGTTTCACTGCGGTGCTAGGGACGCAGTTTCTGTTGATTCAAGGGTAGGTGGCAGCTTGTGGTAAAACGGGACCGTGATATTCACTTCTGAAACTACAGGCAGGTTTTGTGCCCCCTTCTGTTTCTCGTCCTAGATTCTCGTCCTAGATTAACCATAGATTGGTTGATTGATAGTGGTGCTTAACTCGCCGACGCAACGCAGGCGATGAGGGGTGCCGTAGTGGAGGGCTCCGGATTAATTTTGACCCCTTGGGGACCTTTAACGTGCGCCGAAATCTCGTACACACGGGCGTTTTTGCTTTTCGTCTCTATCAGAAAAGCGGCCGCCGCGGCCGGGAATCAAACCCGCGAACTCGTGCTCAGCAGCGCAACGCCTTAGCCAGTGAGCCGCCGCGGCGGCTACCATTACCGACTAGCTAGAAACCAAATTTTATTACAGGCATAAAGCTATGCTTTTCCACGTATAGCAATAACTTTCTACTGTCATGCCGTATTTATTCTGGAAGCTATTCCCGGTGACTGTTGTAAACGAATGTCTGCTATATTGACCATGTTTTTACGGTAAATAATGAGGTTACGTAGCGTGGTCACTCAGCCTATTTTAGGAGGTACAGCCCAACATTGTCTTTCGCTCGTGCACGACGCCGCAACATACTTGGATCGGCCACTCACGCCGGCTTCGCAGATGCATTTAGCTGCAATGTATTCCTCGATGTGCCAAACTGCACGCAGGTAACAGTTCTGCATAAACATTTGCACTTGAACTTCCAGTGCGACTTCCAGCTTGGGACACTGAGCGTCGTCCGCGATTTGCAATTACTGACTATGGTCGGAAATCATGCACATGGAATGCCTCGTAAAGGTCGCCTCCACCCTCAACAGCTTGGGGCACTGAGCGTCGTCCGCGATTTGCAATTACTGACTATGGTCGGAAATCATGCACATGGAATGCGTCGTAAAGGTCGCCTCCACCCTCAACAGCTTGGGGCACTGAGCGTCGTCCGCGATTTGCAATTACTGACTATGGTCGGAAATCATGCACATGGAATACCTCGCAAAGGTCGCCTCCACCCTCAAGATTTGCCGGTCTGAAAAAGTCCTGGTTGTTATCTAGGATTTTGAAACAACCCCGAAGCAGATGGACAGAATGCCATGCACAAGTACGTCTCTCTGACGGCCACCGGCATTCCACTGACGAGCGGTTGGGCACGCGCGGTGCTGTTCGCTGAAGTGAAGGTGGTGTCATATAACGGCCGCCCCATTCTTATAGTGGGACACGTTTACACTGAAATCTAGAGTACCAGCTTGATTGAAAGAAGCAAACATTAATTGATTGAAGCAATAAGGAAAAGTCTCGAACACTTATTGGTGTAACAGCAATATCAAACCTGTTCAATTCGTACCCATGAATCAGCATACTCTCGGTCGGTGCTTTTGTGGTTCTATGGTCGGCTAGCAGCATCACCGGCTGCAGTTTCATCCCTCAGGCCGCAATTCGCTCTCTCGTCTCCACAATTCAAATGCGCTGGGTTTTAACCTCTGAGCGACGGAGCTGGGAGAAAGGGCCCACAAGTCTCTGTTGTTTCGTAAATCCCTCATCAGAAAGAACTGTAGGCTTTCCATCTTGACAGGGGGGATCTTATCTTCCTCCGGGAACCCGAGTCGTCGTTGTGCGGCTGGCTGCCCCCCAGCCTACGTCTTCTCCAAATCTCACTCTTACGCTTCCTTATTTTTTTCCGCTGCACAGAACCACAAATATAGCGCGACTAGCCTCTGCCTGCCATCTGGGAGCAAACGGCAAAAAAAAAAAAAAAAAAAAAAACGCCAGAATGGCGAGTGTTGTCTTTTTTGCCTTTTTAGTCCAGGGGTGAGAGAAACTAAGTGAGCGTGTGTAAAAAGGGAACTGAAATAGATGTTATTAGAAGCGGGGACAATAAAAAAAAACAGCAAGAAAAAAAGAAGGGGAAAGAGGGGATCGCCGAACTGTTTAAAAAATAGAGAGAGCCCGCTGTGTTATGAACCTTGGAGAACAGAACGAGACGGCCATAAAAAGCCATTCATCGAGTTGATTCCTTAAATCTTCAGCGCCCCTTCTTTGCGCCTAGTCGAGTTTTTCCCCTCTTGTGTTCTCCATAATCTCCTTCCTTCCTTTCCGACTTGTCCTCTCGGGGTCTGAGAGCCAGTTGTCATTTCTGGTTCTCTGCCCTTTCGTTTCTTCCGGGGCGAACTGCGCAATATCAGGCCTTATTTGGCTTGGCGTGCGCAAAAGTAAAAAAAAATCTTTTTGCCCCAGGCTGGTCTGAAGCATTGAGGTGCCCAAGAGGCTTTCGAATGAACGAGGTTGTAAAATACGCATCGCGCGCTTATGGGACATTCCAGGGATGGCTCTACAAATTGTCTTTTGAGCATTACACGGTCAAAATAGAAATAAAAGTGCCAGCAAATTTTGAAGGCGAGATCTTAGAGAAACGTTTATTAATATACTGGCGTTCAAAATCGGTGATGGTAACTTATTTTTTAAGTTATCTGCATCAACCGACCCATGAAATGTAGTTTGGGTTTCTGTAAGGGTGTTGTAAATAATTAAGTTAATAGCTTCTCCACTTATTCAACGAAGATATGTCTCCATTTCATTCTTGTTTGAAGGAAAAGTAAAAAAAAAAGTGCTTTTTTTTTCTTTTTACAACTGTGATACAAGGGGCGACCAGAAATTCTCTTGACCTGACCGTGGGAGGTCTGTCGAGAGCATTATATAGGTGAGGATTGACAAGACGTTGTCTATCCATTCCGTAATTGATAGAACAATAGGAAATGCTGGCGCCGCAGTGAAAGCTCACCGATGACGAACCTAGCGTGATTGATACACGCCGCAGTGACTACTTTTGACTTACGGATATGCGATAATGATGTTGAACGCAACTTTTTTGGTTCCAGCTAGAATTCACCGGTTATCACCATCATGAGCGGTGCGGTGCTTAAGTCGTTATCATTGGCGTGTGACCTCCGCACTCAACCTTGCCATCGTCCACACAACGATAAACGTGGTCGTGAACGTGGCTGGTCACCGACTTGGCCCCGCCCTGTTCCAACTACGCTCCCAACCTTTCTAGAAATTTGGGGGGCCCCAGAGTAGTCCATGCCGCTCATCTAAAAGCCGTTCTCCAAGGACAATATTTATTTTGGAGAAGGACCAAATCTTTCAAGGACAATGTTTGGTATAGTGCATATTAAAGTTGTCGCTCCAAAACCGAAATAATAATATACCCTGGATGGGCACCTGTTATGCGCTCACATGTGGGTACGCTCCCGAGGTCGATGTCCGTCTAGATATTCGTAAGAAATGTTTGGTTCATCCTTGCCTGGATATGCGTCATCTATATATGCTTAAGGGCCTGGAGTGGCAACGGCATGTTCTTTTTAGGCTTTCGTTAGTTTTTGCGCGACACACACATGCGCGTAATCGGCAAATACCCTATTGTTATCAAAACTGACGTGCTATCGCGCTCACTATGACCTGTAACACTAATTGTTTAGGCGATTATATCGTCTAAACAATGACTATTGGCATAAATCCTAGTATAAGGGTTGATTCATTAGGACGTTGTGCTCTTAATGCGTACTTGATCTTTAACTCTGGGCATCAGACGAGGGCTGTATAAAGCGGTGACTAGTAGTGAGCGTTGCGGGTCATAGTTAGCGCGATAGTACCGTCGATGACTACCCCTGTAGAGGGTGCAGCTCCTCACAATGACTAGTACTGCTGTAAAGCAAATTACGGTACTATAGCTGCAAGGCGACCACGGAGCAAACAAAAATCGTCTTGTCAGTACAAGACTGGGATAAGCTGTGGCATCTTCATAGCTACCAGAAGATGCCGCCCTACTTTAAGAGCTAAATTTTCTCTGTACGTGTGTGCCATTTAGAACTTCGTACAGGTCAACATGTAGAAAAGACGTTAGAAATTGGGGAAATAATCACTTACAGGGTGGACAAAATGTTTCCCCTGGTTTTTTGCTTGGTTTCCCACAGGGCTACATGTGGCAATGTTGTTAGATTTTGTTGGGATTGGCGTTCAACACATCTTAACCTAAACGAGCTTTAGCTGCTTTAGCTGTGAAAATAACCTTGTAGTTTGGAAGTGACGAATGCCCTTCCTTTATTTGTTGTACGGACACCAACGATCGCGTTTTTCTAGATATCTTGGGCTGCGCTTTTCAAAATTGGGCAGAAATTACAAAACAGAACGCAACAAAGTACAAACGACGGATCGGCACAGTGTTCTTTGCACTTTACTCAAGAAAGGAGGGGGGGGAGAATGGTTATGACATATTTTTTATTTTGTCTTGGAGTATCCGTCATGTCATTGCTTATTTTCGGAGGTAGAAAAAAGACACCATTAGAACATGTGGCTCACCTCTAATAATGCTAATGACCTTAGGCTTAATTAGTGTCACTTGAACATTGAGCCTTTTATTCATAGCGCAAGTCTCATATCTACGTGCAGGAACATATTATATCGTATCAGTAAATTGTGGTTCTCCAAATTGAGCGGACCATTGAATATTTGTTCTAGTAATAAATTGGCAGCAAACAAAAACAGTTGTGAAAAACTGCTTGCTTACCTAGTATCCTAATACAGTGACGAAGCCTGTCATCCGTGTTTTACTGGTAGAGTCGCTGGAAAGGTAAACTACTTTAACATAATTAAGGGATGATGCTTTTTCGCTCCAACAAAAATACATACGCTAAGCAACGATCCAGTGTTCCTTATGTTTAAATAAGAATCCTTATTTGCTTGTCCTTTTTTTAAGTCCCTACTCCGCCAAGCGTCATCCTTAAACAAAGTAGTTGAATGAAAATGATGTTATTGAAACTTTTATGCCAGGGCTATAAATTTTTACTGGGCGAAAAGGCCGGCGCTCGGCATCTACGGCAGCGAAATGGCTCTGAAACCTTCCATTGGCTGAAACGCGTTCCATACACATGCTCAACAATTATAAAACACAACGAAGAGTGCGCTTCTAGGCAACTTCTTGTAATGCGCATTGGCTACGACAGGATCCGTAGCATTCGCATTATAAAACACAGTAGATCGCGCGCTGCTCGACAACTATTGGGCATTCGCAAAGCAACGTGGTGGCTACTGCTACCGTTTAGCATCCGGCGGCAGCGATACGCAACAAGCACTCACCACACTGGCCTCAACCGGAGGCGCAACAGTCACCAGCAAGCCAGGCAACTTTACGTGCAGCATATATCGTTTCACTAGGGTGTCCCGAACGCCGAAATCTGGAATCTCGCCAGTAGCAAAGAGGGGCCGTCCAGGCCTGTGCCCCGGCGTAAACCGTCCAAGGGCGGAAGCCCGTTTCGTGTCCCATTGAAAGCATTTGTTTTAACCGAGCGCTGATTGGCTAAAAGCGAACACCCGGATGTGACGTAACGCAAGTACGGCGGAGCTACTGCGTTGAACCGCGGCTTTTCGGAGTAGATGATTTGCATCAGATAATTTTGGATGTTCTAATACTAATCTACCGGTCATCGCATGGTTGTTGGCTCACCGGTGCAACAGGCGGGAAAGAAAAAAATATGTTGACCAGTTCGAAATGCCTGCAGAAGCATTCCGCAAGCATATTCGTCCCCCGAAGAGAATTGTTCGATGGTTCTGCGACGAGCTTCCCGACGAACTTGGGCGGCGGCAGTGCGGGCTACTTTTGTTGCGCCATCCCTCCAGAACAATGAAGGGATCGATGGACTGCGAGTTAGCTTACTAAAGAGAACGATCGTCTGCGAGCTACGTAAAGGTTGGCAGGTGCAGTGAAATAAACGATTGTCTGCGAGCTTCATAGCTGTCGGGCAGACGACCAAAATTACACAAGCAGTGGGCATGAAATTGTAAGCTTTCATTTGTACTTGACGAATACACATGCTGGTTAAAAGTTTGTAAACTTGACGCGCAGTATACACGTAGTTAAGGAACAAGAATCCCCACTACTCACACATATTTTCACTGGGACGATGCCAAATAAATGCCAACGTCGTAACGAAGCATTCGAGCCTCTTTAAAAGCTCGCGTCAGCATGCCGCAAGTCTGAGTGCGTCGTCGCCAAAATACGCAATGGAGGTTTATTATCTGTGTATACTGTCATAGTCGCGGAC
This sequence comes from Haemaphysalis longicornis, assembly GCF_048455015.1. NCBI lineage: Eukaryota > Metazoa > Arthropoda > Arachnida > Ixodida > Ixodidae > Haemaphysalis > Haemaphysalis longicornis. The sequence continues at coordinate 67,364,890 of NW_027526361.1, read as the reverse complement.
GTAAAAATAGTTTTCCCAACTCGAAATAAACTGACCAGTCATAGCATTGTTTACGATTTACTGACACAGGAAACTGCTCCCTACAGCTGCCATCTTTATACATTCGTCCCCTTGTGGGGAAAACTCAACTTCGTCATAAAAAATTCTGATCATGTTTAGGTTTTCAAAATACGTTCCTATAAACACATAAAAGATAGTTTAAATCATGTTTATTTGCTTAAAATGTGTTTGAAAAACCAGTTGCGCGAAGGTCAGCGCCAAGCCCGCCTGCAACCGGAAGCACGTCACAACGAAACTGGTGCGAAGTGGACGTGTTCAAAACGAACAAGCTCAGAATGCCGCCCCAGGTCAGGACAAACACACCAATCAGGAAAAGCTAGAAGGACCATTCAGCCAAGTTCAGTCAAACAATAATGATTTCACATTCAGCACTCATAGGAAGTGCTCAGGGGCGCCCGAAATTCTAGGTACGGAAGCATTTAAACTTCCTCCTTGTTCTTTCGCTCTTTCATTAGATGGTCTTATGTGCAGCAAAGGACGTTAGCGACACGAGGAAAGTCACTTTTGCCTATCCTGGCTCACGTCTAGAGATTCGCCAGGGTTTTCAAGCTTATAAAGTTTCTTGGTAGGTTCATTTGATTTGACACTAACAGAAAATATTCTTATAATCCGGCGTCGTAACTAACAAAATCATTGGTGAAAAAAAAGCGTGACCACACCTTGCTTCACCTCAGTGGGTGGGCGTGGCTTCGTGTCTAATTAAGAACAAGAATGCCTAATCCGAAAAGCTTTTACAGGAACGTCGGAGTCCTAAAGCAGCTGTTTATCGGAGCGGCATCACACTCCAGCACGACCGGCTGTAGATCCTGGTGCCTTGTTAGTCGTACCGTATCATAAACGTTAGCGGGAGCAAGTACGTTAGTTCCAGATAGAGAAAAATACGGTAGCAAGAAAATTTGTTCGCCGGGAGTAATGTGCCGTGATAGCGCATCCCAAGCGATCTTTACCATCGCTCGTAAATGTCTAGCCCTATACATTATTAATGAGCGCCAAATTATCCTTATCGAGGTGGTACGGCCAAAGCCGAGATAGGGCCATCAGCTTCCTTTTTATTGTCGCTCACGTTTAGTGGTGTTTTCTATTCCACGTACCGATAAACCACGGCTCGCTAAGTTTCTGGCCTGGGAATCGCCACGCGTAGCAAGCAAGGTTGAAGCGTAATTTTGTAATGAGGTGTTCGGCATGCTCGGAGGCGCCTGGTTTCGGAGCAGCGGAAACCACTTTGGCCCATGGCCTGCCCGCATGTCTGGAAGCGAAATTGCCGATCATCATTTAGATTTGCCCTAAACCGCAGATAGTGGAGCGGTTCCCGTTCTTCCGCGTTCTTCCGTCAGCGCGGTGTAATGCAATCCTCCCTCAAAATTTGCTTCTCATGTAGAATACTTCCCCTTTCTTGTACTCGTGTTTAAAGGTAATTTGAATGGGGGGTTGAATCGATCAAAGCTGTAAAGCTACGGTAGTTTAAGAAAAATCTTGTTTACAAAGAAAAAAATTAATCGCCGATGGAGGATCCCCTGGTGGCTACTGAAAATGCAATTTCTTGTGGTGGCCAAAAAAAAAAAAAAAACAGCAGGTGGGCAAGGGGACTCCCTAGCCCATGTGGAGCGGAGTTATGTGCCCAGAGGTCAGGATTTCGTCTCCAGGTCAATTTCATGCATCGTCTATGTAGCGGTATGATTTTTCTCCATTTGGAAAAAGATTACGTGCATTACTTGAACAACCATTTAGTCTAGTAGCGCCTCTGTGAAGCAATAATGAGATGGTACAATTATTCGAAATCCTCCATACAGCTTTCGAATTCTAAATGTGCTGAGTATTGGTGTCATCTTCCTAATGTCAACTTATGTAGAAAGAAATAACATTAAATGGTACCAGACGGTGAATCATAAAGGGTTAATGTTGTTAAATGGGCGAAGATGTCAAAATTGATTATCATTGATGTTTTCAGTTCCCACACTACACCTCACTGCCTTCCGGTATAAGGAATGTTTTCAAGAATGGTGATTGCATGGTGGGAGAGGGAGGAGGGAAGGATGGCCTTTCGTCGCCATGGTTGAAATCTGTGTGTTCGGTGTCCTTTGTACCATGCGAGTAGCAGATTGCCGTTGCGGTCACCGTTCTAGAGCTACAGGTAATGCTGGTCTGTGGGTTGACATTACCTCAATGGGCGTCAGCTGAACTCAGCTTCGACCAAGTGATGACTCGCCCAGTTTTCGGCAGCTTGTGTTAGCATTTTTAAGTATGATAGTCTTTCTTGTGCTACTTAAACCCAGAAAGTTGTGTGTCTGTGTGTCTGTTTGTCCGTGACATGATTCAGCCACCCGGACAAAGTGGAACAAGACCTGCGCAATAGTCTTATATAGTCACAGCTAAATCTCGACGTCTAAGTCCGGTGTCAATGCTCATACTTGTCAACATTGTTGAACAAGAACAAGACATTACGCAAATATAAGGCAGAAGATTAATACATAAGTGACATTTACAGTGTTCTTTTATAAAAAAATCATGGATGCTGGTTTTTGTGATAGTAAATTAAATACTACATCTACGGCAGAAAATGATGATGATGATGATGGCTTGGTGACTGCCCCTTTGTATCGGGGGGACACTCCTGAGGACATATAATCCCCCGGCGCCCTAGCCTCAAGAGTTTTGTACGTCGCCTCCTTTCCTGCCTGCTGTTGACTGCTGTGTCCAGCACTCCCAGCGGCATCTAAGAAATCAAACGGCAACAGCAACGAAAGGTTCCACTAGGCAGGGTACATGTCCTGCTTGGAACGCTCGTGGAGTAGGGAAAGGCGGTTCTATAAAAGTTGTAGTGGGGTGCCTCAATTTACGCGCGTCTCCGCCGTACGGCAGCGGTGGCGTCGAGGCCCCCGGCCTGCAGCAGTGGAAAGCGGTGAATTCAAATTGACTGGAGCAAACCTTTAGCATGTTTACCTTGGGAGGAGCGCGACGGAAGAGAAACAGCATGAGAGGTGAGCGGGAAAGCGAAGGGAGGCATTTGGCAAATGTGGACAAAGTCTATCGTCTTTTGTCGACATTTGCAACAAAAGGAGCAGATGCGCGGCCAATTTTTTTATTCATGGTAGCCCGTGATTTCAGAACAAATATTAACGGAAGTATTAGTATTGGGCAAACCAAAATAAATAGTAGGAGAATATCACTTGAACCTTGTAGCAACTAACAGTCCTCAAATAGGCAAAGGGCCTTTGGCAAAGGTGAATTTAAAAAATTCACCTTTATCACTTTAATGTAGGCAGAAATACTTATTTTTATTAGGCATTGATGTTTTTCTGCAGCTGTTGGTCGGTCTTAAAAATTGTTACTTTGGACTAGACATTATATATCGGGCACTAAACAAATAAAAGTTATTTTTTTTATCGTAGGGTTTAGCGCGCCGATGCAACGCAGGCGATGAGGCGCGAGGGATCCGGATTAATTTTGACCACCCGGGGATCTTTAACGTGCGCCGAAATCTTGTACACACGGGCGTTTTTGCTTTTCGCCTCCATCAGAAAAGCGGCCGCCGCGGCCCGGAATCGAATCCGTGACCTCATGCTCATCAGCGCGACGCCTTAGCCACTGAGCCACCGCGGCGGGTCAAAGAATAGTTATGGACGTGTACTAAGATTTAGGTTCATATGTTTCTCAATATTCGCATTTTTAGGATATCAAAATTGTTGATGGCAATGAAATTTTTCTGCGAGAGACTCAAGCGTCATCTGTGGATTCTACAGTAAATGTTGTCTCCTTGAAGATCGCTTCACGTTTCTTTGACTGCCTCCGAGGCTGTCGTTTGGAGAACGAGCGAGAAAAGTTTGTACCCGAAAATGCGGTAAATTTCCGAAGGGAATTATTTGTTTTAAACGATGTGCATGGCCCCTTCTTTATACTAAAACATAAAGCATTGAAACTGCTAGCCGTATTCCTTGCTTCTATAAATGAATTGTTCTGGAACTTTATCATATCCGAGAGCTAGCTGAAACACAATTTGTTGATCAGCATGACATGTTAAATTTTTTATTTGAAGTAACTATTGTTCCGGTAATGACACATCAACTTAGATTATATATTGTGGAGCTTGATGTGTCTTAGTCCGGAGATGGGCATGTGGCAACGCATAACTACTGTAGTAGACCCCAAGGAAATGCTTTGAATGTTAGAGAGTGGGGAAACTTCTAGGAAAGGTCAGTGCACCGAATTTCACTGTGTTTGCATGCTCTTCTCCTGTTAGAGCCGCTTACTTTTATTTTTCTGTGGATGGCTCCCACTTTAACAAAAGTATTATTCTTCGTTTTTCACTCGGTGGCTTATTATTCAAAATGTCATTTCTTTGCGTTACGCGTCCCTGGTTTGATTTCCCGAAAGCGTTCCGCGTCCGCCGAGGTCACGCGCCATTACCTGACATGACCGCTCAAGAAAGCGTGTTTATTTCTTTTCGATTCGTGATTCACTTCCGCTCAGCATCGGGGGAAGTAGCAGGGCTTCATCTCTCTCCCCGTGTTCCCGTTCGGGAAGGTTCCTTCCGGCCATTGCCAACGGAGCATTAACGCGGCAGCACGCGAACGGATCGTTATGTCAGGCGTGGAGGAGAAACGGGATGGCACTTCATTACAATACAAACCCCCAGTTACAGCCGTGCCAACAACAAGATCCGGGCGCTTAGGGGCCGCGAAAAATGATGCTCTTTTAATGTTAGGGGGCTTTTGTGGTTCGTTGGTGGATACTGCTAACTTCGTGTATACGCATCCGACGAGACAGCAAGGCAGTACTATTGTTGTATCACAGTTCTTGACATTCTTGAGCCTAGCGTTGCTTATGACAGCGCCAAAAAACTTTTCAGCTAGATTATTTCCTGTCGATATGGCTTCGTACGGGTCATATTCTCTGCGACCTTAAATTGCGGCATACTGTGGCGCTTTCGTGAGAAGCACAATACTCTATGCAGGCCAGTAGACGATTTTCGGCAACTGTGCCTACGACTCAAGCGTCCCTGTAAGACAAACATTCCAAAGAAATTAAAATTGCAGAAGAGGTGCGCCAGCACCAGAGAAAACGCCCCTTAAACTTCCCCTTGTAATGTACGCTATGTTCTGTGTGGATATCTGGTGATGCTGCGAAACGCTGCACAGAACCATTGAACTGGTATATCCTAAGCAAATGCAAATATTTCCTCTTCTGCGCACCGACTTCAAGAGAAAATGCTCGGGAGACCTAAGTGTGCTTGAGTACGTGAAGACGAAAGCCTGGCGTCCTCTCAGGCCGGGTACTTCTTACCATGCATGTTAACCAGTCGACATAGAAGCCTCAAAATTATACCGTCCTTAATCCATCTGAATATACTTTATTTTCTTTTATTCCGCAATAAGCCATCCTAATTAACCTTAATCCCACCCTAATCTACTTATTTCAATCTTAATCGAGTTTAATGCAGCCTAATCTTTCGCACACCACCTATCTCCCCCTTAATTCCTTTGACATTCGTCTGTCTGTCTGTCTGTCTGTCTGTCTGTCTGTCTGTCTGTCTGTCTGTCTGTCTGTCTGTCTGTCTGTCTGTCTGTCTGTCTGTCTGTCTGTCTGTCTGTGGTAGCCATGGTAAAGGCAATTATGGATAATTTTAAACCACTCAGTAATGCGTCCCCAGTAAACGGGTTTGTAACAAACCTCGACGTCCTCCGACTGCCACGCCGCCATGAGAGAGCGGAAAGCACACGCCAGGTTAGGATGAGGGCCTTAATCGAACTGGCAGCGGGGGCAGCGCGAGCGCGCGCCCGCACTCGGTCCGTGCTGGTGAGACTGATGATGATGAAAGGCGTCTGCTACAGCGCAGAAGAGGAAGAAGTTCCAACTGGGTTCTTATATCTGCGGTCAGAACATACGTTGTCATAATAAAGCAAAACATTTTTGTGAAAATATGATTGTAAACAGACAAGCTTAATATTTTGTAAAGGCTTAGTTATTACTGTATGCCATGTCATTATTGTTGCCATGTACATGAGAAAATTTACATGTTAAGGTACACACGCTTGCGCTCATAGTTCGTTTTATCATTGTGTCTCGTCGTACCGCGAGTTATGCCTTTCAACATCAATGCACAGTATTCACGATTTCGTGGGGTGGTCTAGTGACGTTCGTATTCATTGCCATTTACCGTTGCGACACCACAGCTGTCTTCTCTCTCTGTTATTGGAGATGTAAGCTCAGAAACAAGCGTGAAGAAGCGATCGTGAATTTGTATATGACAACAGCTCGGACTTGTTTTCTTGCTTGTTTCCTCCGCCAGCAGCGTGACACACTTGTAATACCTTATTTCGCTGCTCTGTCTTGCACACTCGACGCGGGATCACGTGGCCTATATGAGTGCCTCAGCAGTTGTCTCTACGTCATAATGTGAGGGAGGTAAAGCATACTTAAATCGGGGACAGAGCGCTGCGACACTGGAGCCGCGTAATCACGCATCCTTATCCGCCAGCAGTTCGGCATCAGCTCGGCACAGAGCCGTCGACAGCCGAGGCGGCACCGCAGCGTCGTTGCGCCGAAGAATGTACCGCCGTTGACAGAGAACACAACTTTCCCATCATCTATACTTGTGCTCGTATACGTATACGACGAACTGATACGTCCTGCCGGTTTAGTAGTGCACGAAAAGGAGTGTGTCTGGGATGAAGGACGAAAAGCCGCGGTGAAAAATGCTGCGTTGCCATAAACATAGATCCACGGGGCATGGAGGCGGGAAAAGATGGGTAGTGTGCTGTATATACGTTACATAACTGGGAACAAGAGCAGTAGAGTGGTGTCTTAGAGCGCGATTTGATGCGCTCTAAGCGCTGTGTCCTATGTGTCCACGATGACACATTCAACGAGCGCCAATTTTCTGTGCATTTTAAAAAGCGTGGGTGTCACCCTTTGTTAGATGAGGCTGTGGTGTTGTACAGGTATAATGATCAAACTGTTAGGGAACTAGTTGGCCTTCTCTATCAATGAACATGGTAACAAGGGTGTAAGAAAATCGTCTATCCCTCTACACGAGAAGGAGCACGCGCTAATGGGGACCATGTTTCTCTAATCAAGGATTTGTTTTCATGTATAAATTTTGTGTCTTTCAATAACACAGCAGTTGCGAGTAAACGCTTGTTTGTGTCCTTACTCTCTGTTTCCGCTATTTGTGTGGCTTTGAGTTTCCATTGATTTCACCACAGCATCGGAACTCCGCCTTTTAAGAGATTCCAGGGAGGCAGAGGACGAAAATTCGCTTAACGCGAACTTGTCGCCTGGCTCAGCTCACGGCTTGCGAGCCCGTCGCGCGTTATGTGGCACTCTTCTTAGGTTGCCCTGTCAATCCACAGGTACGCCAAGCCTCGAGGCGCAGGATTTTCTAAATGCGCCCTCCGAAGCGAAAAGCTCGTAACGTGGGCGCTTTCCTGACACCTGTGCCTGGCGATTTTTGCTTCTTTCGTACGAAGCGCAACCTTAATTATACACATTTCATGTGTGCCAAACGCCTTTCCGTCAATACAAAGGAGCTCAAAGTGAAAACGAAGTTAAGATAAGAATCCTTTCTAACTTTTTTGGAAATACATAAGTCATCAACGTCATCATTTTTCTTTCTTGCGGAAGGACAAAAAAAGGGATTCGGTCAACGCGTAATAGACCAAGGCAGTGTATCTACCTTTTTTGTTAAATTGTATCATAAATGAAAACATGTCAATCCCAGTAGCTCTCAGCGCAATTGAGGACTGGTAAGGAAAACTGTCATGCCATCGCAGCACTGACGGGACAATCTAATCACACTGTTTGGCTGTTTCCCGTCGATAACAGCGCCTCAAGACGGCTCTTTTATGAGGCAATCAGCAAACTTCCCGGCTCTGGCAGGATCCGGGAGCTTGTCAGGAACATTATGAAGTCAGCGAACACCCCGCTTCATAACGTTCCTGTCAATAACGTTGGTCATTCATTAACGTCGAGAGACAAGAAGGCAGAATATACACTACGCTGTAATTACAGAGATGTCCGCATTCTGGGACGTGTTATGTTTTTGGTGGAGTGGATGCCACGGTGTTCAGAGTTGAAGTTTAATTGTTTCGGGGTAGTAAAAAAAATAAAATAAGTAATCTGTTCCTATTACTGTATAACTGGTGATCTGGAACAATAATATTATTGGCTTACCTCAAAACGTGATCGAAAAGACGAGCGGAAAACGCGGATTTTGTTTCAGATAAACAACGATAGAAAAACATAATTGAAGATTCAGTGGTGGATCTTTAAGAATGAATGAGCATCTCGTTTCTCTCTCTCTCTCTCCCCCCCCCCCCCTCATTACCCCCCGCGAGCTTGAGGCTCGGCCCAAAGCGCACGCCCTGGCTTCGGCTTCAGGAGTCGGTGACCGCGATACGGTGTTCCTCGCAAGTCTCTCGTACACCGTGCCAACCGAACTTCCAACTTTAAGCGTCTTACTGGTCCCGTATGCTGATTTTAGCACTGACTAAGGTTGCCTGTTGCTTTTTTTCTCCCCACTAGTATCGGATGTTTGCGCCATCATTCCAGCTTCTCCCTGTTGCCACCTGCTCTGGCTGCACACTTGGTTATACAACCCCTACACGCGGTGGAAGGAGTCAGAGACCAATCGAGGCCGATGCGGCTCGCAATTCGCGCTTGGACGTGTCGCCTCCATGGCAACGGCGGTAGCGCTGTGAAGGCACCGTGCTCTGTCTTCACGTGCTCTCTTCACTCGGATCTTCTGTTCTCTTCTATGTTTTGATGTCTTGTCACAGAGACGTAAAATTTAACAAAGCGCCACAAAAATTTTCCCAGCGTGCCCTATATATTGCTTACACCATATTATTGAAATGAGAGTGCAGTTCATTGGGTCTACATTATCCTCAAAGTTTCTTGATTAGCAACATTGAAAATATCAATTAATTTATCTCAAACCATTTTGTGATTTGTACTATTCCTTGCTGCTTCACCAAACTCTATAGATACACCAAGAAAGTGGTTATCCAGATGGGTAGCAAACCATAATGAATGGGTACTTCGCGTCTGTAACATAGGCTTGTAGACAAAAAAAGAAAATTAAGCAGAGGGAAAGTCAGCCCACTTCTGTCAATATCTGTCTTGCACTCTAACAGTACCGCGATACGGTCATTCGCAACAACTAATATGTATGGTAATGTAGGATGTATGAGATCAATGTACGACATTCTCTCGATTTCATGTCGTCAACTCGTATTTCCTCACGCTCCAGTTCTTGATGTGTGAGCACTTTCTCTTGTGGTAGACATTTTTAGGCGATGAACGAGGGGAATGCCACCGAAATTGTTGATATCCGCCAAGGCAGTGCTGCGAATCGTTCTTTCGGTCTGGAAAGAAAGCTGCGAAAAGAGGCAACGAAAACTGATACGTGATGAAAACATGACAGAAGCCTTTCTTTTTAGACTTATAGGCATGCATGATGATTCAGAGAAAGTGTAAGAAGTTAGCACAATAATACGTGCTGAACAAATTCGTAATCTAGCGATTTTCAGATATCTTATAATTTCCGCCAAGTCAAACCGCCGCGACGTGCCATTTGGTGTCTCAGTTGTGCAGGTATGGCTAGGAGTTATCTACTTCTGCGGCTAGTTGTAGGCAATGCAGCTCCTGATTTGCTCCGTCGATCTACATATATAGCAAAATGACTCTTATTTGTTACTATTATAAGTACTGATATTGCATCACGTATGAGCTGGCACGCAGTAAATATGTGATGCCAAACATGCAAATAGCACCCTCTGGGAGGGGTCCGATTTGACAGCTTTTGTGAGTATGCGTTGCTCTGCATACGATTAACAAAACCACTATTCAGTTACAACCAGTATAACGCATTTTAAACTCTGGGGCTCACTACTACACGTTTAGACCCATCGGTTGATGCCTATTTTCGTATGAAAAGAAGCTTGCACGTTGAGAACCGGTGTTAGAAACCGACATTGCATAGACGGCACACAACATTACGTGAAAAAAACGCACTGGAGCACGCAAAAGAAAACGCAGGAATCCATAAAATCTACACTGAATGCTATTGTGTATAAAATCGCAGGTGTTGTAAACAATTTTAAATGAGTATAGATTTCGTCCAGAGCATTTGCGGGTTTGTGGCGTTGAAGCGAAAGAAGTTTGTACATATCGAACCATTTCTCCCCTCGAATAATGGCTACGATCAAGCTCCGAAGTACGGTTACTCTTGCCGCGGGGAATAAACGTTTTGTGCCTGGTTAGGCTAGGGGATGTAGTGCATGCGACAAGCTTTGCTTCTGCTTCAGAGCGTCGACTAAACGAGCATTATAAGCTATTGGGCGAGAAATTGCGCTCACACGCGCAAAGCCTGTTCGCAAGTGCGCCCAACAGAGGTGCTTCCGAGTGCTCAATGGGGTGGGAATCGAAGGTAACGAGTTAGAAAACCCATTAAGGCTGTCTCGGAACAGAAGGCGCATAACAGTGCTTTGAACCAACGACGGATCAGCGTAAGGAGAAGACTGGGAGCAGGATTCGACCTCTGTTCTCAGAAGCATCTCGAAACGTGCGTCGATGGTGCGTGGAGGCGCTTGTGCGGGTAATTTCCTTCCCGATGTCAAAGTCGCAGCTCACTGTCTGCTGCGTACTGAAAGTCGTCAATTTTGCTGCTTCATTTGGGGCGCCAGTTCTTGTGACAACGGTGGCGTCGACGCCAGGGACAAAGAGCGACTCAGCCATATTCGCCAGTAGCAGCGTGCTGTTGCGCCAGCGTGTGCAGACGAACATCGGAGCCCCGAATTGCCTTTTTTGTACATCTTTTGCTGCCTTTCTTCTCGTTTCCGAGCAGTGCTTTGCAGTTATTGCGCACAAGCGGAAGAAAAACGAGTACGTACTTCAGCGAGGCTGTATAAAAAAGTTCTAGCTATACTTACCCCTTGAAAACCAAAATGACAGCCTCTCTAAAGTTACATCAGTAGATTTACTGAAAGAACACACTGGAATTACTGCCAAAAGAATACTTAGGTGTTCTGAAATGCAAAGTGCGCACTCAGAAATGAGAAATTTCGGAGAAGGACAGCAGTGGAATAAAATCTAGAGCACGAGAACGGCGAGACAAGGATAAGAGAATGCCACCGCCACCTTTAACACCAAGGAAAATATTACCGGCAGGGGGAAAGGAACCCCAACAGACGACAATCGGAGATACCTTGGGAAATAGCAAGGAATTGGCAGCGAGAGGTCGATATTATCTGTCGCCTCATTTCTGTTCGCTATACGCGCCAGATTATTCTATGGAGCATACAAAAGGAGGTCGGTGGCGATTCGAGTGGAAATGGTTTCACCCACCAAAATGAGTTCGGCATTAGGAGAGAGAGAGAGAGAGAGAGAGAGAGAGAGAGAGAGAGAGAGAGAGAGAGAGAGAGAGAGAGAGAGAGAGAGAGAGAACAAACTTTATTTCCACAGGACCTAAGTCCAGGTCCTAATTTCAAAGTTCAATTCACCGGATCCACGTAGTACTCCAGAATGTCCGTGCGGATCCGGTGCACGTGTTTGTAGAGAGCTTCCTGGGCAGCCTGGATGTTTACTGTCGGCGGGGGAGACAACCAGAGCTCCCAGGAGGTGATGGAGGCGAGGGATGGGTCAAGTGATGGCGGGGTGCAGTCCCAATAAGAATGAGGGATGGATGGGTAGGAAGAACAGGTGGGACAGGAAGGATGACCAGGGCGCCGATAGATGCGGTGAAGAATGTGATGGGAGGGGAGTGAAGAGGTTTGAGCTTGCCGAATGAGGCACGCAGCCTCACGAGTTAGACGGGAACTGGGGGGTGGGTACAGGGTACGTGATAGGCGTTGGGAATGTAATTGGTAACGGCGGGAAGCGCGGTGTTGAATACGAACAGTCGGCGGGTGGTACAAGGTTGGCCAGGACATGGGCGGACCCGGGAAAGGTACTCGGGTGAGCGCGTTTGCTAAGGCGTTTCCGCACATGCCAGCGTGGCCAGGAACCCAAACCAGTGTGAAGCGGGGCCGAGGATTCGATGCAAGTATCGGAGTGACGAATTCAGTAGTGTGTGGGTGAGTCTCATGGTGAGCGAAATTACGAAGGGCTGACTGACAGTCGGAGAAGATATATACTGGCGGGCTGGTAGCAACAGTGAGAGTAGCGTGCTCTATTGCAAGGGCAATGGCGTATTCTTCGAGAGAGGTCGAACCCGGTGGGGAAAGAAAGGAAAGCGTGGCAGTGTCTAAAGAAGGGAGTTGGAGAAATGAAGCCGTGCCCGTTGAGTTTGAGGGGATGTCGCTGGCGTCAGTAAAGTAAACGATGGAACCATGGGAGAGTAGAAAATTAATTCGTCTGGAGAGGGCCTGAGCGCGCAGTGCACGACGAGCAGGGTGTCGATCAGGATTCATGTTGCGGGGCAAAGGCTCAACCCGTAAATTAGTGAAAGTCGCCCAAGGAGGGTGCTCCGGTGGTATGGGGGGTAGTTGCGAAGTGGGGTAGTTAAGTGTATTGAGAATAGCACGACCTTGGGCAGAAGTCTGCAGGCGTTCGAGTTGGGCCTGGCGATGGCACGCAATGCGTTCTTCAAGAGTAATATATATCCCTAGTTCCAGAAGGGTGGCGCTGGGGGCGTAGGGGGGTACTCCCACAGCGATACGGTAAAGTGTGCGGAGGGAGGCCTCGAGGGACGAGAGCTGAGATGGCGAGGGTTGCAAATACGGAATTGTATATAGTATACGGGACATAACAAAAGCATCGATGATGCGGAGCAGGTGATGCTCGTGCAGTCCAGCTCTTCGGTTGGCGACCCGGCGGAGGAGATGGGATAGCTGAGTGATCTGATTGTGAAGTGTGCGCAGAGTCGGCACAGAGCTGCCAGCATAATGTAAGGTGAGACCGAGGATCCGAAGGGTGTCAACATGCGGTATAAGGCTGCCAAAAATTTGTACCTGAGGAAGAAAGCGGTCCGGGGCTACTCCACGCTTGTTACTGACTACGAGTAGAGCGGATTTTGAAGGCGAAATAGAGAGGCCGACAGACGTGACATAGCCTTGGATGACGTCACACGCTTGCTCAAGAGTGTCCTCCAGTTGGCCGGGACTGCCCTTGGTTGACCAGAGCGTGATGTCATCCGCGTATATAGAGTAGGAGAGAAGGGGGATGGCATCTAATAGTGGAGGAAGCGAAGCTAAAGCGATGTTAAAAAGTGTGGGTGACAGGATGGAGCCTTGGGGGGTACCAGCTGATAGATAGAACGGGGGGGAGGTAGAGCCCGGGATAGAGAAATAAGCGGTACGGTTAGAGAGGAACGAACGGATGTAGGTATACATGCGAGATCCGCAGTTAGTTTTGGCTAAGTTAGCGAGAATGGCAGTGTGCTGCACATTATCGAAGGCCTTATGAATGTCGAGAGCAAGGATGCCACGGAGCTGAGAGGAGCTACGAAAGCCGTAGACGTCATGGGAAATACGGAGGAGGGTATCCTGAGTGGATATGTAGTGGCGGAATCCAGTTTGGGTGAAAGGGAGGGCAGAGTTGTGAGAAAGGTGCCATTCAAGGCGCGTCAATGCCATACGCTCAAGCAATTTACGAACACACGACCTAAGCGAGATAGGGCGAAGATTTTGAAGATTGTGTGGTTTGCCTGGTTTCGGGATCAAAATAATTTTGGAATGTTTCCAAGAAGCCGGCAGTTCGCCACTGAGCCAGATGTGGTTAAAGAGAGACAGGAGTTCTGAAAGTGCGCTGTCGGGAAGGTTGCGGAGTAATTTATAAGTTATTCGATCTTCCCCTGGCGTCGTATTGCGACGAAGGGTGTTGAGCGCCCGGTGCAGTTCTGTTACTGTAAAAGGCTGGTCAAGGGGGGACGGCGGGAAGTCTCGGCGTGGAAGCGCAGAAGCAGGAATGTGTGTACTAGTAGGGTACATGAGTAAGCGAAGGTCCTCTGCTAGTGTGTTAGGATGTTGCTTTGTCGAGAGGAGGATGCGGGGAACAGGGTGGACCGGTGAGGAAGGTTGAATGAGCGAGCGGAGGAGGGACCAAGCCCGTTTGGTGTTCATTGCTGGATTGAGAGAGCCACAGAAATTCCACCAGTTCGAGCGAGCTAATTGATCCGCGTAGGTCTGGGCTTCTTGTGTGAGGATGTTAATTCGACGGCGCAGGCGACGGTTGGCTTTGTTCCGGCGCCAGCGGCGAATGAGTGAGCGGCGCGCGTCCCAAAGGTTGAGAAGGTTGAGAAGAGGGCCAGTGGGAGGAGTAGGTTGAGAAGGTTGAGAAGAGGGCCAGTAGGGATGGATACAAGTAGGGGCTAATATCGAAGTGCCTCGGCAATTGTCTCGCCTACTTCCATTATAGCACAGGTAGTCGGGGAAGTAGACGGGGAAACGGGAAGTGGCGACGCGGCAAAAGACGAAATTGTGCCACTGCCTTGCCCCCTTACGGCGGTGAAGCCGGCGAAGTGTGTAAACAAGTGAGCAGCTCACTCCGTTCCGTGGCACGCCACTGAGGGTGGGAGAAGGGGGGGTGGACAGGTTTCCTATATTGAATTCTTAATTCCGTTTTATTATATGTGACATTTATAAATTAATATTTTTGTATTTTAAATGTTTTGATATCCCTTGTGTGTTCACGGCGACTGCACTGAATAGTTTGTTGAGGGCTCCTTTTTAGCCCGTATCTGTTTTCGTGTGTTTATTGCGTGTGTCCAAGACCAAGCGGGCACCGCCGATGCCCCGGCTGCGTTATTCCAAAGGATTCGCCGCCTAGCGCTCCGACGCGACATGTGGGAGGTCACTTCGCGCGATGCAGAACGTTACTTATGCGCGGTCATAGGCAAGCAAAAATAAGCAAGAAAGCAAACGAAAGGAAAACCAGACAGACAGACAGACAGACAGACAGACAGACAGACAGACAGACAGACAGACAGACAGACAGACAGACAGACATACAGACAGACAGACAGACGGGCGGGCGGGCGGGCGGCCGGACAAGACCTCCTCTTTCTTTCAAGGCAGATGCCATTTCAGGTGAACGCACAAAGTTAAACAAGACAAATGTATCTTTAGCTGCATTGAAAAAGTCCGTACGTGGTTCTGCAGGTGGAGACACTGTTTGTCAAAGTTAAGAAACCATTTTCAATCATTGTCAGGACTAGGCTGATGTGAGAGCCCTTGCAAATTTGAATCTAATGGCCCGAATGAAAGAAGGGAAAGGAGATTGGCAACGTGCCCTGCACACTGCGCAGACCGCTGAGAGATCTTTATCTTATCAGAGTGAAAAACGCGCTCGTTTTTCTCTGGCCAGCCTTCCAGTCAGGGGACCATTGGAGTTGCCTGTTTCTGGGCTCAGCACTGGAGCGAGACTCGTCATGGGCGCATCGAGGCTTCTAATCGTTCCTCGTACACATCGCTTCTCTATAAACACCGTATTATGGCCGCTACCGCGGTGCTATAAACTATTTTGCCGCGTCAGCTTCCCCTTCAGTGCTACAGGGAGACAGGGTGCTGGCTGCGGTTTTTCGCGCAGCATCGAATCGAGGGAAGACGCACAACAGGTGATGTACAGACTGACCTACGCCGCAAGTCGGACACAGGGGTGAATCTTCCCAAACTATCTTATACTTAAAACTTTGAGTAAACGCTACATTCGGGTGTAGTCGGTGCAGTACTCCGTCACATCGCTTGTTGAGACCGCGTGGAAAGTGGTAGTCACAGTGTGGGGGTCAGTAGCCTGCAGAGGAGGATACCTGCGGTGACGGTCCTGTCACTCCAACGTTTACACAGTCCATCCACTTGCGAGTATAAGGGCGTTATGGTCCTCTCGGGAGAAAGGAAGCTGGGTCGTGTTGCGCAGTAAGTGGCCTGCACTGGCGACTGCGTCGGATCTAATGTTGTCTTAAATGCCCGAGTGACCAGGTAGCCACTGAAGAATGATGTGATGACCTGCGCGTACTGCCACTGCGTGAATTTTGCCAATTTCGTATACAAGCTGACTGCAGTTGTTGGAAAGCTTTCGGAGGGCCTATAAGGTGCTACGCTGTCCGCTGATGCCCACTGATGTAATGAAGTGCAGCCCTCACAGCTGCCAGTTTTTAGCGGTGGAGGATGTTTCGGGGCTTAATTTTCTCTCTATAGTGCACCGAGATGACGGGATCTGCACGCCGATGGCGGATGAGCCCAGTAGAACCGACCCATCCGTCTAAACGTGTGTGTAGCCTTTGTAAGTGGGGAAGATGTCCTCGATTGTAAAGAACTTCAGCGCGGCCGCGGCCATAATAGTCTTTTTGATGATTCCGGGAATTGTGATGCATATCTTCCACGTTGCCACTATCCACGGTGCTAATGTCGACTTTTGAGGACTTTGAAAATTCGCCGGTAGCAGGTGTCTTACATGCTGTGTGGAGATGTCTGACAAATGATGCTTATAAACCGAGCCAAATGGCGCACAGACTTTCGGAGCGCCTCGTGACGTTGCAACACTGTGTCGGTAAAGCACCGACCTTCGCATAGAGTCCCAACTGTCGATGTGCGTTTAGGGGGTAATTCGAATCCTACCTTATGTGTATAGTAAGGTGGTGTGATCTGTGTCTGTTGGGGTGGCGCTATCGGATAGACGTCGGCTTCATAACGCCAGCGACCCAGGCTCGATTTCGACCGCGGGAAGCGTTTTATTTTTCTTCACTTAACCCACGATCATCATCATCGTCAGAGAAAGTTGGCTTTCCTCCAGTGCGTTTTGGGGGGACCACACATGGCATTAGTGAGAGGCTGAAAGGTTCGCTTTAAAACCACCAATATACTGTTGACCTAGCGTTGTTGTCTTAATCCAGACAAGAATGGAGTAAAACAACGTGGATGAAAGCAAGACTGCTGAGGGGCGTAAGGAACCTGAGGGCGTACGCACACGGTTATCAGGCTGCCATCTGGCTTTTTGGTTCCTTAATGCCGGAGTGTTTTGTGCCAATGGATTATATAAATCAATCAGTAATGAAAATTCCTGCACGCCCCGCCGGTGGGATACGCTGGCTCGGCTGAGATTCCACTAGTGCCGTCTTATCTCAAGCTCTCTTCTTCTCGCTGCACAAACGCCTGTCGGTGCACCATTTTTATATTTTGGCCAGCATAGAAGTCCCCAAGATTAACTTGAAGTTGCTTGTCCGTGTAAATTGATATTTTACTCTGATCATTTTTTTTTTTTTCAATTTTCAAGTTGCCTTTACCCGCTATGTAGGGAGCCCTGCCTGACTTTTCGGTGTGCAAGAAGAGGGGGTGAAAAAGTCGGGTGAAGGTGTAGTAATAAAACGGAGAAGTTGCCGCTATGAACTGGAATTCCTATTTGTACTCAGAATTTGCTTGCTTCGAGACATTTTTCTTTTGCTTCCTTCAATTTTTTAATGTGTACTTTGAGCCAGACAAACGAAAAATCCGAGAAAGTGACGGGACGGATTTTCTCTTTCGCGTTTTTCCCCTGTTCCTGCCGTTGTGCGAAGTATACTCTGCACACGTGTGTTTGTATTTTCTGCAGGTGTTTTTCCTGCTCGTTTGCTTGATTTTGCCTCTCTGGTACTTCGACTGAGGCTTTAACCTGTTTTTTTTTTGTTCTGTCAAAACAACAACGCTTGGCTGTTCTTCTTTCTACTTTGTTTATCGCTTGTTGTCATTAGTGCAACCTTTTTTTTTTTTATCAGGACACGATGCCCAATGATTCTGCGCGGCCCCATGAGCCGACCATGCCACTTTCGATTGTGTTTTCCCATCCCTAGCTGGGTGACCTGCAAAGAGAGGCTGAAGAGCCTGTATGGGAAGCCCCTTTTCAGAAAATGCTACAATCGGGCCACGAAATTTGCGAATACTCCTTTCATTCATCCCTGTTCAAGCTGCATTTCTAGACATTCGCTATACTTACGCGAATCTTTTTTGCTTTAGATATGATCCGTAGACACGAAATAATGGGGCTACTGAACTCTTCTGAAGTTCTGCGGCGCAAGTCAGATAATTGAGTTGCACTGTTGTTGTTATTGCTCATTCATAAAATACAATCTTTCAGTTCTATGATTTCGCCTTCCAGGTCCCGCGGAAATACGAAAACTACATCGTACTTTTTCATCGAAAAACATTGAGCCATTCCACTGTGTGGAGCTGGATGACGTGGGAAGCTTTTTAGAGCGCGGCATAAAGGTGACACAGGATTTAGGATAACGCTATGAGCAAATTATATTTCTCTTCAGCGTTTACAGCGGTCATTCCAAAACAAGACATACAGTTACGGCCGTCCTTTGCTGAGCATTCGCGGTAAGGTCTGCTCTGCCACAAAGAGATTTGCACCAGCAGAACAACAATGTACGGCACCCCAGACAGTGTCTCCTCCACACTTGTACTGCCCTTCATCCTGTCAAGTTAAGTAAAGTTAAGTAAATTTAAGTCAAGTAAATTACATTAAGTAGCATGAATCACAGAAATGCTTTCTCGACAGGTTTCGGGCGTGTGCGGCTCTCGAGCCCAAGTCCCGCGCTTGGCAACAAGGGCGACAACCACAAAGGCTAGGAGCTGTATCTTTTTTTAGACCAAAAACACCGACTCTTCGAGCAGAATTAGTATTGACTTTTCTGTACAGAACCTTGGTTTTCGATGTTCAACCATCTGTTTTTGCTTCATATGGGGGCTTAAAGTCGCCAGTCGCGCCAGCTTCTGTCGCGCATTGCTTATTCATGCGTTTGACGGTAATAAGGGTAAACGCCCTACGTACATAACCCGGATGAAAATAAGAGTTAAGCCTATTAGCTCGCCCCTTCGTCCCTCTTGAGGTTACTGTTTCCACCCCGTTCAAGCGTAGGCGCATTAAGCACAAGAGCGCAGCGAAGCATGTAGGGCCGCTGCGCTCCTGCAAGGCTCGCTTGAGGATTTCGCTCTGCCGTTAGCGGCTGGCCAGCCGAATGCCTCTTTCCGCCGGCTTATCTGGGTGCTTCTGACGCTGGCGCGCTTTTGTTTCCACACCTGCAAAAGGCGGTCGCTTTCTTCCTTGTTATTAGTAAAGCCGCCCTCAGGCAGATTTTGGTGCGCAGACCCAGCCAAGCGTTGCCAATGCTGCTGGCGCAGCATCGATTACGCGGACAAATCTCTATTTGATTGCTGCCAGCGCAAACATCGGGCGAGTTTTTTTGGGGGAAGGTGTGCGCGCACCACTGAGAATGTACACAGGTGCGCTCTTCACGCGTCGGTGCTATGGTAGGTCGCCCCCTTCTTGGCTTATTTATGTGCACTCATGCATTCGTATGCGAAGCAGACCTCACTGAGGCCGAGCATGCTTTTTTAACAGCCGAGCTGTTGCACAAACCGTAAGTTCGGTGTTGCAGAAAAGAATAACGAGAAAATCGTAGCTGGTGACCGCGTGCCTTGCGGCGACTCCGCCGAGCGTTCCCGGCACGCGCAGTGGCTTTAGCAAAAAAAAAAAAAAAAAGCTCCAGCGCTGTCGTCAAGCGCTACCGCGCATGTAATACAAGGCATAAGCAACACGGCCATATCGATGCATATGGTGATGACTACTACAAGCACACTGCAAAGCAACGACGGAAAATGTGAATAAACAATTTCAAACTTGCACAAATGCGTGGTGATGTGTTCTTCAGTGCTCACGTATGAAGGAATCCTGCAGGTTCACTATGGCCCAAGCCTTGCGCGACTTAGTGCAAGCTTCGCCAGTTGAGCAGGCGAAGGTGATGACGCTGATGATGACGTTGCATCCACCACTCGCCGCGAAGAAGACGACGACCTCTTCGATGTATAAGACGACGATTAATAGCACCGCAACTACGCGAATATGCAGTGACACGGAAACTTAACTACGTGTCCGGCAATGCTCACCTACAACAGCTTCACCATTCAGGTCTTGCGCGTAAGTGCAAGCTTCCATAATTTTTCGTCAATTGTTAGCGTCAGCTTTTGTTGTCATTCCTCCCCCCACCTTTTTTTTTGAAGTTCTTTGCTAGACCCTCTCAAAAAAAAAAAAAAAAAAAAAACTGCCCGAACAAACAGCTTCAGCACAAAATATGCACAGCTGGTGTTTTCTAAGATTGGCTTCATGTATAAGAATACATGAAATCTGAGTTACGCTGTCTTTTGTCTCTTGTTGTGAGAGCTCGTAACCGGCGTTTATTGGCCAGCCCTCAATTCATGAACCAGAGCGAAACCCTGAATCGTCGTTTTAATCATATTGTAATATTGTCACTTGGGACACGGATAACACAGCCGGGCGCGGACGGGCGGTAAAAACAAACAAACAAACAAACAAACAAACAAACAAACAAACAAACAAACAAACAAACAAACAAACAAACAAACAAACAAACAAACAAACAAACAAACAAACAAACAAACAAACAAACAAACAAACAAACAAACAAACAACAAACAAACAAACAAACAAACAAACAAACAAACAAACAAACAAACAAACAAACAAACAAACAAACAAACAAACAAACAAACAAACAAACCCAACGCATCATTCGCGGCATTATATATGTGAAGTTCGTCAGCATGGCTCGCCATCAGCAAAAATAACGATGCAGCTTGAACGACGGAAGCTTCTGACATCGAATGGAGCGTGAAGTTTGACGAAAGTAGGCAAAGCAACATAAAGGGTAGGAGAACAATCTGCAGGCGAGGGAGAAGTTCGCGGAGGAAAAACCGAAAAAGTGGTCAGCGTGAACACGCTGTGAAAAAGTAAATGGGATATGTCCTAGCACCGAAGACTATCCTGTCGTCCCGACGGACGCGACCCATTCGGAATGCGTTTGTCTTACTGAACAATATTGAAGCTCTTGTTTGCCTATCGTATGAATCGACATGCGGGGGCTCTCGGGTAAGCAAACGGCCTTTCTCAGTCGTCCTTGCTTACGCGCAGGATATTGCATTCCGAGGCAAGACAGCAATGCTTGCGCCCATTTTCTGTCGGCATACTCAGCGGGGGAGGGCTCTAAACTTGCGTTCAGCCGCTCACCGTCTTGTATTTGTCCGTGGAATCTCGTTCTTCATTTCAGCTAGCCCCGGGACATTCCTCTCGCGAGTGTAGGTCGAGCACGCTTTTTCTTACCTAAACTTCTCCCCGGCGTTCTTGCTCAATCACTAAGCAAACAGCCACGCAGGATGAACGGGGCTCAAGCACCGCATTTGAACTCGCAGCAGGCATGGAATATTTTTAGAACGAAAGAAAGGCGCGAGAGAAAAATACCAAGGTTTACGTAATAGTTCAGAGAAGAAGACCGACGATAAGCTCGTGAGGGTGTGGATGGCTCAAAAGTCGCATGACAGTGGAACGGCGGTACCTTCGTCCCCGAAGCGTTGATAGGTGGTCCGAGATTCGTACAGAATAGAGGGTACTGCAGCAAGCTGGCTCAATAATAAGTGTGGAAACAGCAAAGACACCTGAACTGCGTGATTAATCATGCATGAACAAAAGAAAAAAAAAAGGGGGAAATCGAAGCTTCTTATTGGATATTGTCACACAGCACGTATCATTCTTTGTAAATGTTTTATTGTTTAACGGCATAACGTACCATCTCACTCAAGACAATGAATTCATGGGCTAACGATAACGTAAAACACAACTTCGGGATAGGGGGACAACCACAACCGGTTCGCTGGCGTGGACAATTCGATCTAAAGTCTCTAGTCACAATCACTGTAATCGTTCTCTGCCATGAAGTGCAAATATTTTGGGCATACGGTATAAGACCCACCGACAGAAATTCTACAATTAGACTTGGTGTTGAGCCGGGTGTAATGTCCATATACAAATATTGCCTCTTTACATCATTCCGACACCCCCCCCCCCCCCTACGTCTTCACTGTGTTTGAGTTTTATTGATAATTCCATTCACACAAACCCTGTTAAGGCTACTTTTGTGGTCACGTCAGTTTCGCTACATTTTGTTTTCTCCCCAAATATTTGTGTCAGAATCAAATAAAGTGTTTGCTTTCTATTCCACCACAAGGAAAAAATTATGCAACGACTCTTGTTACTGAGAACAAGAATCTCTTCAGGAGTACAGCAAACTGGCGTGGTAATCAAGGCACTGCGGCAGCTACTGCACCGCCCTCGGCCGTAGAATCGAAACTTCTCTATACTTCTGGGAGACCGGGAAACGGAACCTGTGAATGGACTAAGAGCGTCCCGGACGCCTCACGTCCCGATTCCTTTCTAATACCACTACGTCGCCCTACAGTTTTCCGTAGGCTTACAGTTGGCATGCGCGTGCACGCGCGCTCGCATAGGGAAGTTGACAAGCAGCCACGATGTTAAAAAAGCCCTGTTCCTGCAGATGTTCTTGCGTCGCCGTAAAAATAACGTGTCCACAAAGCAATAAAACGCAACAAAAAGCGACTCACTATCAGCTGTTTACGAACTTTCGGTTACTGAATCCGGACAAAACGGTCCCGGACAATATGGTACCGGTCAGAATGGTCCCGGATAACATGGTTCCAAGTGTAAACCCGGACAATATGGTCCAAGGTGGAAACCGCGACGAATTGGTTCCAAGGCAGCTTGAAGAGCATAAGGCATTTTTATGCAAATTATTGCGGTTAATCAGCTCACCCTCATTAGTTGGCTAATGATGTCGTGTTCTCTTGTATGTATTCTTTATTATCATTATTATTATTATTTGTTCTTGCAAGCCGCCCTAGCCGGGAGGCGGCCCGTTCGTCGCATGGCGTTTTGGCAAAGCCCGTTGATGTGAAGGGGTGGGGGCGTGTGAAGAAAGTTCCAGCAAAAGAGGGAAGGTGGAAGCGAGGCAGGTGATGTTGCGGAAGAGGGAGCTGATGTCACAGAGTAAACACCTGGAGTAGGGGTGAGAATTGTCCCCCTACCACCCAATTTGGGCCGGCTGATTTCTCTTGCTCATTTCATGGAATTCTGCCTTTACATTAGCATTGCAATGTTTCAGCGTTGTATTAAACATAGGTCCTTTTATGTATTATTTAGGTCACGATTTTGACTTAGACTTAATAACCAGAAACAGAACTGGTGCTACGCTTTTAAACTACCGTTATTCTTACAGTCCTATCAAAGTTAACGATCAGAGGCCCCATTCAGCATGCAGGCAAAGGGAAGTTCGCAAGACGAAAGTTACAATTTGGATTATTAAATGTTTTTGAAGTCTATTATGAGCCACTAAGCGTTAAATTATGAAATATATTCACAATAATTAACAAAACTGCCGTAGCAGTTATACAGAACATATTCCGCAGCAATAGTACGTGCCAGCACACTGTAACCGAAAATGAGTGAAGTCAGATCGCGGCTTAATGTACCTCACTGAAGTGAGGTACAATATTGTACCTCTGATTTGTGAAAATAAAAGAAATAAAAATAAACAGGAAATAAAAAACAAATTTGTTTTTGCGAACCTATAAAGAAGTGTCTTATGAGAATGATCACATGGGACCAAATATGCAGACACAAATCAGCTCATGACAAAACGCCATGTGACGAACGGGCCGACACCCGCATGAAGTCATGCAGTATGTGCGTAAGCCTTGCCTTGTCATTTTGCTGCAACTTTATTCAACAGCTTGAAATTTCAAAAATAATGCCAAAATATTCGCCAGATTCCGCTATTTCCATCACTCACGAAAAAAGTAATCGCATAAAAAAAGGATATGGATAACTCGTAACGGTGTCTAAGGATTGACTTGGGACTATTTCGTCCGGGTTTCTACTTGGAAGCATATTGTCCGGGACCATTTTGTCCTACACTCGTCGGTGAAGCCATGAGCAAGGGCAGTCATCCGGCTTATGTGAGGCTTACCGGGCAGCTACAATCATGGTGTTCGTTCGGGATCGATCATGAACAGGGACGATAAAAGATGCGTAGCTCTCGCAGACGTTGTCGCCACGACGTTATCTAGTTCCATCACCGAGGCTGTCGGCGCCCGCCTTTTTTCTCATAGTCGCCAGAATCATCCCCCATCCCACTTTTCGCGTTCATAACCTTTTTCCGTGGGTTGTCGTGCTGTGCACGTTTATCTAGTCGTGCGCCACGCATACTTTCTCCCCTCGAAAGTCAAGGTCAGTTTGTCTTCCGAACAAGAAATAGAAGCTTCCAAACCCGCCAAAGATACGTCGTCGGCGTCACGCTGCCGCTGCAGGCACACACGTTAAATAAAACGGACAGATTATGGGTTTCCTGAAGTGTTACATGACTGAGGCGTGGTCTTCCTTTCTCTTGTTTGACTTTTTTAGGGAAGCAAAAGAAGAATGTAGTCGCGCCGTTGGACTATGACTTCTTACACTTGCTACATGCTTTCATTTTACAATTTTCTGAATGCAGCTTCAACACGTGAAGAAGAAGCAAAGACACGTCGTGCAGCTGTAACACATGCGCGCGAGCAGGCACACCAAAAAAGGCAACCAAAGGACGTCAACGAAAGGACAAAATCTGCAAGGCCAACATCGCTATACCTTAAACCATAAATTTGGCAGTATTGGCGTAGGTATTTATAAATGTTGTCTGTCGGACAGTTCATTGCAGGGTGTTGGTTAGAATGAAAGCCTGGAAACTTGGCCAAATTTTTAAAGAAAGCATTTAAGAGTTGAAGGCATCGGCATACTGCGAGTTTTACCCTGCCGGAGGAGCTAACAGCGGCATGAACTAGCGCGAGTGGGACGAAGGAAAGAAGGAAATAAAATTTGTTTCCAGGCGCCCTTACTTAGTCAAGGGTGCTTTCGTGGGATGCTGTGGTCAAGGTATCCTCCGCTCTGGGCGTCCGCAGAAGCAGTGTCGCTGCGCTTGGGTCAGCATGCCTCGCCTGCCAGGATGATAGAGTTGGGTTGGGATGCGGACAGGGTAAGCGAGACGACAGTTTGGTCGATTCGGTACGCATCACTACGCAAAACCAGTTTCCTGCCGTGCCTGCGGCTATACTAAAAAATGATCGGGTGCAGTTTGAAATCTCCCCCTGCTTTCCTCCGTTCCCGGAAGTTTGGGCCGCGCTTATTCCCTTAAAGACACGATTGAGTTGATGCCAAGAAGCGTTGACTAGAGTGGCGGAGAGCGTGAGTAAGTATGCGTGAACGGTGTGTGCCGCGCCCGAAGTGGGGGAGAAATTCGCGTGCCCCTCTAAGCCGGACAACCTTCGATGCCCTGGTCGAACGGAAATTGCCGGGGTCAGCCTCTAGGAAGCCGAATTGAGCGCTTTTTGCTACTGGCCTCCTTCCTGCAACGCTCGCCTTAAGGAACCGTCAGATGTTTGTCTGCTGGGATATACGACGACATTTACTTATGGCGTTGGTTGGGTGCCACATCCTATTTTTCCCTCTATCATTCCATGACCTTTTACTGACCTTCCTCTGTAGCCATACTGCTGAAAACTGTGGCGGCGGCATTCAATTTTTAACGTGAAAGTATCGCCAGCCTAGCATTCCCTAATTGCAGCACGCGCTATCCTGCCGTGCTCGGTACCCGCACTCAGCAGACGCACTTCCTTGCAGTACCAGGAGTCAGCGGTACCACACAAAAGCGCCTCTCCCACTGGAACTGGCGCCGTCGCCAACATCATGCCATCTTATTAAAAAAAGCCATGTCGAGGGCAGGAATCGAAGCGAAAAACGTGCGGTGACACGCAAATGACTTACCTACAACCGTACGGACTACTCACATCAAAGGCGCGCTCTAAGTATAAATAAAAAAAAATCCAAAAAGAAAATCTCAGTCCCCTTCCTCGCGACGTTGAGGCTCGCTCCGATGTTTAGACGTTGCTCCGGCTTTAAAAGCCCACAGCAAGGCGTTTCTCGCACGCCCTTCGCTCACTGTGCCAACCGTTCACTGCGTTCTAGCCGTCTGTCTAGGAAGATATGCTCGGTTGAACGGAGGCATAGGCTGCCTGTCGCTCCTGTTGTTATCCAGCAGTGCCGGAATTTTGTCTCCGCCAATCCCATTCAATCCTCGTTTAATACTTACTCCGTACTGCACGGGCGGTACGCGCCATCTTACGCTGGGACTCGCAGCGATGGGTGCGCCAGGAGGCGAGGAGCCGCCTCTCCGCGAGCAGGGCCGGCAGCTCCGCGAAAGCTGCGCCACCGTTGTCGGCATGACTGAATGTCACTCCTTTCGGCACGTTCCCTGTCATTCTCCATTGTGTAGCGGACTGATGTTTTGCGGTCGCTGTCTGTCTACAGATCGTCAGCGCATTTTTTTACCGAGATGTGCCGTGTATTGCTCCGCTTCCTTTGTCGCTGCCTTGAAGTTTGTTCAGAAATTTGACGTGTACAACAATGCTGTGGCAAGCGCAAACTGATCAACAAAAGTTAACAGCACTTATGGATTAGTTCCAGTAATACATGTCCACCGACTTTAAGAACGCACAGGTTTTCGCCTGCAAATATAATGGATTCTCAAGCGCTGTTGACTGACAAGTGGCCCTAAATGCATGTAAGCTATTATGATACTCAGCGACTGCACTGTTACCTGACACTAATGTCTTACGCTGCAGTGAACCTTTAGAGGCTTTGAAAATCAGACTTTCCACTCGCCCACCAAAAACCAATGGCGCTGTGCTTTCACTGATGTCCCCGTAAAGTTTCAGAATGCCTACCCAAGATATAGACCGCACCCTGCGCAGGGTTTCTGTTCTCTGGCCGCCTCCAAGGCAACAGCTCGGTGAGGGTCGAATTACACGAACGGGACAACCGTCCAGCCACACGTACGACTGTGGAACGCTGGGTATGTACTGATTGAACGTTCCTGCCGTTCTTAC
The DNA here is from genome assembly GCF_048455015.1 of Haemaphysalis longicornis. Lineage (NCBI taxonomy): Eukaryota > Metazoa > Arthropoda > Arachnida > Ixodida > Ixodidae > Haemaphysalis > Haemaphysalis longicornis. The sequence goes on along the minus strand of NW_027526361.1, from coordinate 67,338,080 downwards.
GAGAAAACCGGGAGTTTGTAGCGGTGCCTTGGAATGCGACTGGCTTTGTCAGTGATTCTTTGAATCACTTCCTCGTGTCGTCGCTTTTTCTTGGGGCTCCTATTTAACCTGTGTGTTCTTAGCTTAGGCTGAGCAAACGGTTTAATGCCCAAGCGCTGTCTCGTGGAAACACAATTAAGCCGTATGGTATTTGTTTAAGAAGAAAAACTGCGCGTAAAGGACATGATAAGACGAGGGACAGGACGCGTGCAGCCTGCCTCTCGTCTTAGTCACATCTTTTATGCGCGGTTTTTCTTCTGAAATATGCAACACCAACTAGCCCAACAACATGCTGCACTCAGATGATATATCTCGAGGCTTACGTTGGTGAAAAAAAAATTGCTCTAGAATGTGAATAGTAGCGTCAGTGTTGAATCACACGTCTTTTCCAAGAAAGAGGGGGCCAAGAAGGTGGAGATAGGGAGTAAGTGTAGAAGGCGTTGCCACAAGGGACGTTTGAGAGAGAGAGAGAGAGAGAGAGAGAGAGAGAGAGAGAGAGAGAGAGAGAGAGAGAGAGAGAGAGAGAGAGAGAGAGAGAGAGAGAGAGAGAGAGAGAGAGAGAGAAGAAACATTTAATAGAGCAGACGGTGGTGGTTGAGCCGTCACTCGGTGGGGCGGGTTCACCTCAGTCCAGGTACCCTTGGGCCTTGGCTGCAGCCCTGGCACGGGTGACCAGAAAGATCTGGTCTGCGTGACGGGAGCTGGTCAGCAGGCCCTCCCACTGCTCTGGGGAAGGTCTGGGATTGGGGGTAAGCGATGGGGTGTTTTGACAGGCCCACACCATGTGGTAGGTAGTATTAAGAGAGGGGCAGAATTGGCAGGTGAGGGTGTATTGGGTAGGGGAGATAGCGTGGAGGATGGGTGCGTTGTAATATGTGTTTGTTTGTAATCGACGCCAGATGACTGCTTCCTCCTTGGTTGGTTGAGGGTGAGGTTGAGGCAAACTGAGGCGAAGGTTGCGGTAATGGTGCAGGATGTCGTGGTAGCGTGATGGAACAGCGGGGGTTGGAGGAGGCTGGACCGTAGGTTCTGTTCCTAAGGGAAATGCCCGGTGTGGAAGGGCGCGGGCAGCGGCGTTAGCCGCCTCATTTCCCTCGAGGGACGAGTGGCCAGGGGTCCAGATGATGTACAGCTCGGGGAGAGGATTGATTGATGCGAGTATGCGTAATGCAGGAAGTGAGATGCGTCCACGTTGAATGTTATGGCAGGCTTGCTGCGAATCTGTTATTATTGTAAGGTATTCGGATCCAGTTGTAGCGGCGATGGCTATGGCAATTTCTTTGGCAGTGGTGTTTGATGTCGAGAGAGTTGTGAGGGAGGTGAGAAGTGTGCCTTCTGAGTTTACAACCGCCAGAGCACGAGCCTGGCGTGTGGGGTAGAGGGCGGCGTCGGTGTAGCGAGTATCGGGGTGAAAGTGGAATTGTGATCGCAGATGCTTAACCCGGGAGAACCTTCTACCTTGGTTGAATTCTGGGTGCATATTGTTAGGAATTTTGGATACAGTAATGTGAGACCGGATTGAAGATGGAATGCGCTGAAGGGCTTGTGAAGCAGGAGGGGTCGGGTATCCAAGAACCTGGAGGACGTGTCGGCCGGTAGTGGTAAGGAGGAGTCTGGTGAGTTGGCTGTTGCGTTGAGCTTCCAGGAGTTCTTCGAGGGTGTTGTGGATTCCCAGTTGGAAGAAACGACAGGCAGGCCAAGTCCAATTTTGAAAGCTTTTCGAATTAGTATATCGACTTTCTCCCGTTCTTTGGGTTTGAGGGCGATGTATGGGGTGGAATATGTGATGGTACTAATTAAAAGTGCTTGAATTAGTCGTATTGTATCGTCTTCTTTGAGGCCCTGACGTTGGTATGGGATGCGTTTGATGAGATGGGTAAGTTGAGTGACAGTGGCTTGAAGGTGGGGAAGAACTGCAGCGCCAGAGCCATCTTGATGGAATTGGACTCCGAGTATACGAAGGGTGTGTACTTTAGGAATGGGTGTGGAACCGATTGTTGGAGCAGGATCGGGTGAGGGAACTGGACATCGCCCACGAGTTCGGGAGCGGAGGATGAGGAGTGCTGATTTGCTGGGGGCACACGTGAGGCCTCGAGGGCGGAGATAAACGAGAATGGTTTTGATGGCTTGTTGTAGGGTATCTTGTTGTGTGCCAGGAGATCCGGTGGTAGTCCAAAGAGTTTAATCATCAGCGTATAGGGCATGGTGGAGACCAGGAATGGTTTGAAGGAGAGGTGGGAGCTTGAGGAGAGCGATGTTGAAGGGGAGGGGTGATATAACTGATCCTTGTGGGGTTCCCTTGAAAGGAGTACGAAATGTGTCAGATCGAAGTGGCCCAATGCCAAGGGTAGCAGTTCGGTCAATTAGAAAGGCCCGCACGTAGTTGTATGTACACGCACCGCACTGGGTTTCTCGAAGTCCTTCTAAGATGGCCTGATGTGTGACGTTGTCAAAAGCGCCCTTTACGTCGAGGGCTAAGATGGCACTGGGAAGAATTTTGCTGAGGTGATCGATGACTTGCTCTTTGATCTGTAGGAGAACATCTTGAGTTGAGAGGTGTGAGCGAAAGCCGAACATGGTGTGAGGGAATAGGTCGTTGTCTTCAAGGTGTGTAGTGAGGCGGGTGTGAACCATGCGTTCAAAGATGGGGCGAAGGTTGGAGAGCTGGATTGGCTTGTTGGGCTTAGGAATTAGTGATACATCTGCGTGCCGCCATTGCGGAGGGAGGGTACCGTTTGTCCAATGGTTGTTGAAGAAATCTAGTAAAGCAGTTAGAGGGGCATTGCCCAAGTTACGGATAGTTTTGTTAGTTACACGGTCGTGGCCAGGAGTGGTATTTTTAGTGAGATAAGAGATAGCTTGGTCGAGTTCTTGCAGCGTAAAGGGAGCGTCAAGGGCAGGATTTGGAGCTCCGGTGTAATCAGCGTGGCAGAAAGGAGAGGTATTGCTGTCGGTACCAAAAAGGCTGGTCTTGAGCTCTTTTAGTATCTGATCATTCGAATGGCGATAGTTGTGAAGAAGACGACGGACGTGGTTGTGGGTGGCAGCTTTGGCAGGTTTCGAGCCAAGAAGACTACGGAGGAGGTTCCACGTGCGTTTACTGCTGAGTGTTCCTTGGAGCTGGTCGCAGAAGGTAGCCCAGTTTTGTTTGTGAAGGGTGTGAGCGTAGATAGCAGCTTCTTGGGTCAGGGCAGCGATTCTGCATTTCAGGGATCTATTATATTTCTGCCTCCGCCATCGACGAACGAGGCCGCGGCGAGCCTCCCATAGATGGAGAAGATGGGAGTCAACAGAGGGATTCTCCACCGTCAGAGGAATTGTCTTGGAATGCTTCTTGACAGCCGTGATTAATTGTGAAGTCCATTCTTCTAGGTTGGTGATAGTGTCTGGGAAGGGTTCAGGATCTTTACGAAAGGATTCCCAGTCGGTGAGTGTGGCTTGACCGATGCGAGGTTTGAGTGTGAGGCGGGGTATAGTGATACGGATAATGTGATGATCGCTGCCCAATGTGTCTTCAAGACACTGCCATTCCTGGTAGGAAATATTATGTGAAAAGGTGAGGTCGGGGTTCGTATCTCGTGATACACTGTTGCCCAGCCGTGTAGGGGTGGTAAGGTCGTTGCAGAAAGTGAGAACGTGCTGCTGTGTGGCGTTGAGTAAAGTTGCCCCTTTTTTGGTTGCGTGATGATAGCCCCATGCTGGGTGCGGAGCGTTGAAATCACCTAAAACAATGAGAGGAGCGGTGCGAGAGGTGCGAATTGCGTTGTGGATGAGGTGGTCGATGGTGGTGAGGGAGTGCGTTGGAGGGCTGTAGATGTTGAGAATGAACAGGTGGGAGGGAAGAATTTCCAGAAAGGTATGAGCGATGGGCGATGCAATGTCGTGTAGTTGGGCGGTGATAGTCTTGGATACGAGCGTGGCGGTGCGGTGACTTGGATCTTGAGTGCAAGCTTCGTAGCCTCTGAGTTTTGGTGAAGGGGTGTCCGATTCTTGTAGGACCAAAATGTCAGGTTGGTGTTGCTGAGTTTAATGGCCGAGTTGAAAGCGTTTGCTGAGGAAAGAGCGGCAATTCCATTGGAAGATTGTAACAGTGGAGGCGTTAGTCATCTGGAAGGGGGGTTGTAGAGGCAAGTTGCTCGTCGCTGCTCTGATCGATTTTAGGCTTTTTGGGGTTTTGGGGTTGTTCGAGTTCAAGGCAATCGAGTCGAAGATGAAGTGATTGAAGCATCTGGGCGATAGAGGAGTGAGACTGCTCTAGGGCTGTGATTCGGGCTGTGATGGTTTCTCCGAGCTGGACGATTGATTTGGTAGTTGTGGCTAGTGCTTGGTTTACTTCTACAAGAGCAACTTGTATCTTCCTATCTATGAGCGCCGAAATTTCTTCAGCAGTGATGATAGGTGGGGGAGGAGAAGCTGACGGGGGTGAGGGCGCAAATTGTTCAACCTCAACATGATCTTCGTGCTGGCAAACGCGATCGCTACTGCTAGTGCGTGATTCTTGTTCAAGGGCTTCTATGCGTCGTAGGAGCATCGCGTTTTGATTGCGTAGTTCTGTGAGGAGGCCATCGATGGCGGACGAAGATGAGGTGGCAGGTGTGGTGTGTGTGTGGACGGTAGTGTGGGTACGAGTGCTTGATGGCGTGGGTGGAAGGGGTGGAAAATGTTGAGCAGTGGGAGCGCTACGAACGGCCTGTGACCAGCTCACCGGTTTGGTAGTTCGAGCCTGATTTGTTGTGTCCGGAAGCTTGCTATTGTAGGTAGAGACTGGTGGCTGCATAGGATGTTTCCGCTTGACCACGGGCGGCGTTGGAATCAGGCGTTGTGGGCAGTCCTTGGAAGCGGTGATGTGGGGAGGAGATTTGTTTTTGGATATGAGTCAAATCCACCGAAACATAATTGCAGAAACATGCGAAAATTTTGTTAACAGGTCTAAATGCAACGCTGTGAAAGCTCATTTCTCCTAGCTCACATGTAAAACAGATCATATAACAGCTTTGACAGCGGTTAATTTAGACCCGTTAACAAACTTTTCTCTTGTTTCTGCAATTATGTTCAGGTGGATTCGACTCATATAAAAAAATCTCCTCATCTTAAACTATAGGTCCACCATCTTGAATAATACCATACTCAGAATTCGTGGCTCTTCTTTAAAACAATAATTTCTAACGCTTATTTTCAATTGCTCTGAAAGTCAATTGCACAAGGAAGGTGCGGAGTCGTTTTATTTTTGTGTTTTGTACGCAAGCAGAAAATGCTGTAGTGGCATAGTCTTTCATAGTAGCTGTAACAGCGTTCTTACGCAATAGCGTGCGAGATATTAGGGGTTCCTCGGGGACCTTGCCAGCACTTTGGGGTAGGCCCCCACGCTAGCTCCCGGCGTGTCAACCACGCGGGCTCTCATGCCTACGGCAGCCTAGCGAGGTTCGCCGATACGAGAACACAGTAGACAGTAGTGCCGAAGCACAACCGTTTATTTGGGGAATACCAAAGCATGCGAGCACAGGGCTCGACGGCTTTCACGAATCCCGCCGTCCGGGTCGTGATCGCGAACGGGAGGCAGGCACTCACGCCGCGCGAAAAACAACGTTCCCACCTGAGATACATGTATCCATCACCGTCGCGATGTTCCGCCGAACCAGCCCCGACCAGGACTCCGACGAGACTCTCCGTCTCCCGCGCGCACACGTTCGCCCCGCCCGCGCGCCTTTGCCTATGCCCGCACGGACTGGCGGTGCCATCTCTCGAGGGTGATGACGAACCAGAGGAGCGCCGGACCGGTTTCGGCGCACAAGTCTCTCCCGAAGCGAGCGCCGGCTCGGTATCGCGGGTCGCGGTTCTCCACGATTCCCACAAGCGTAAGAACGTCATGCTATTACAGCTACAAGCTACTAGAACTAGAAATGCTAGAGGAAAAAGTAACTAGTTTATCTTCGTAAACTGTTATTCTCAGCTAGATGCTGCCTAAGGCTGCAGTCGCCATGATACTCAATTTTTTATTTTAACCTTATCAACCGGTGCGCAATAGTACAGATAGGGTCCCGTAATTACAGAAAGCTCTTCGCTTGGCCTAAGGAAGTGTAACTTTAAAAGAAGTATATAATACAAAATTATTTACGTGAGTCTGTTATCAACCTAAACTACCCCTGAGTAAAAAAAATCGGATGGATTCGTCGTAGTGGCTGCGGTATAGTGATTATAGAATACTAGAGATCAGGTTTGCGAGTGCCATCCCAGAAGAGTTTGCAATGCTGAGGCCGACTATTTTAAACAAAGTTTGACAGGTGAGTGTGAGTTAGGAAAAAAATTTAATGATTATAAACTGCTCGAAGTTTTTCTGTTTTCAAATTGTCTGGCAACACCAAAAGGCACCGTAACGAGCGGGTGATCACTTTTTTACCGAAGCAGTCGACGGAGGAATGAACTTCATCTTCATTTCCACCACCATCACCGGGGGAAATCACTGGGCGTCAGCGCTACCCCTGATTGGCTGGTCTGGCGCCAACAGTGCAAATTGTTTGAATGGCGTCGAAGAGCCGAGACAATAGAAATTGCAGTTGCCTCTTGACGGGATCATCCTTGTAAGGACCCAGCTTTACTGGCTTCTTTCCTTCAACGCCCATGTGGACCTGTTTCTCTCGTAAAATTTTGGTACCGATTCCCTCCGTGGACTCTCGCTTTTCCGTTTTATTGTTTTCTAATAAAACTGCAGAGAGCATCGACTTCGCGGATGTGAGAGCGTGTACCTGTATATTTAAAAGACATTCTTTATGTGCGCCCCTACACAGACCCCATATGATCGAGTGGTGGATGGATGGAAACGGGTGCAGTTGGTAACCATTTGGCCACGACATACCTGTGCATGCGTATAGTGGTATAAGCCGTGGGTCTTATTCTCCAATGTTTTGTCGTTTTTCCAAACTCAGGCATCATTGTGGCCTTCAGAGCTGATCGTCGTGTTGCATCTTGGCGTTACCTGCCCTTTCGTGGTATCCACAGCGTCTTGCCGTGAGATTCAGACCACACGCTATTAACTCTGTGCCAATGTTTTGACAAAAAAATAACTATGACATCAGGGCTTGGTAAAGACGTTACGGTGGTTTGTGGAAATAACTTGTAGAGCTACGAATCGCATCGGCGTCACGCCGTGCTAAGAATGCTCCAGAACGTGGGGGCATCTTTTGGGCTCAATTCTTCTATTTTCTTCTGTTGGCCGGATCATCATCGGTTAAGTGGTACTGTTTAGGAAGTTATGAGTAGTTTTTATGAGTGGAGCAATTTATTGCTTCGGAAGTTGTTTCTCCCAATGCGCGTTAAGGTTAAGCGCCGATTCATCTGTTCCGGCGAGCCGGGGATTCAGTGACGGCACCGAGGTGTTGTACGTCTAAGGTTCATTGCAATTACCTGGAGACAAAGAAGGTGTTTATCTACCCGGAAACGAGCAGCGGGCGCTGCGCACATGCTAAGTTGGGGTTACGCTAAGGCTAGGGAGGGCTTAACGGTGGTGTCGCGCACTAGTAATCTTCACACGCAGTTATTATGTCAGGTCGAGACGGGGGAGATGGCGGTCAGAGCACGTGGTAACTATGAATTTACATTCCAACTTGGCCTATAATTACAGCTTGCTCTAAAGACTGGCCCTCAAGATTGTATTTTAAATTTATATATAGTATGCAAGGGGCCAAAGTACCTGGTGAGGATCAGATAACAGCAGACCTCTTGAAGGATGGCGGGCGAATCGTACTTGAAAAAAATTACGCCCACCTCCCCTCGCGGGAACCCTGGTGTGATGCGACGCTGAAGGGGGTTCCATTGGCGTTTTCGTTGGGCCGATTAGTCGAATTGCGTGAAACGCGTAGTGAACGTCCATTGCGTTTCCATCACATCGTTGGGTTCCTGCGTCGGGAGGTGGGTGTAATTTTCACTTTTGAACATGCATACATGGAAATGAAAGTCGTTTAGGCGTTGTTTAGGAGGTACGGTAGCATCAAGCAATCGTCGGGTACGGCAAGAGAGCAAGGGCACGCGCAAGCGCGGACGACCGTCGACTGAGACCGGGGGGAGCGCCCGAAGGAGAGGAGACCGCGGAGAGAGAGTACTGCACATGCGCACAGTGCGCAGCCGCGTGCAGCGTGACCGCAGACGTTGGGAGAGAGTGTTCGCTATCGGAGAGAGGAGAGGAGGCGAGTGGAGGAGAGACGCAGCTGTGCGGACGCGGACGACGGACGCACGCAGGACAGAGCCGCCGGCAAGAGATGCTTCTCTCAGCGTCGCATCTAAAACTTGCCAACCTGTATACGCATGCCTAATGGCCGCGTATCCTAATCCTAATCCATAAGAAAGGTGACTTCAAGGACTTGAAAAATTACAGGCCGATCAGCTTACTGTCAGTCGTCTACAAGGTACTTACCAAGGTAATCGCTAACAGAATTTCTGCTACCTTAGATTTCAGTCAACCTAACAAGCAGGGTTCCGTAAAGGTTTTTCAACAACGGACCATATTCACACGATCAATCAGGTGACAGAGAAGTGCGCTGAGTATACTGAACACCTATATATAGTCTTCATAGATTATGAAAAAGCATTTGACTCGGTTGAAACCTCAGCAGTCGTTCAGGCATTACGGAACCAGGGGGTAGATAAGCATTATGTAAAAATACTAGAGGCTATCTACAATGGGTCCACAGCTACCATCATCCTCCATAAGGAGAGCAGTAAAATACCTATAAGGAAGGGTGTCAGACAATAAGACACAATCTCTCCAATGTTATTCAAAGCATGTTTACAAGAGGTATTCAGAACAATGGATTGGGAACAGATGGGCGTAAGGGTTAAGGGAGAATAACTCAGTAATCTCAGATTTGCTGATGATGTTGCCGTGCTGAGTAACTCGCGGGACGAATTGCAAAGCATGATTACCACACTGGACAAGCAGAGTAGAATCGTGGGCCTGAAAATTAATATGCAGAAAACTAAAGTAATGCTCAATATCCTCGGCAGAGCACATCGGTTTGAGATAGGTGGCGATACAATGGAAGTGGCAAGCGAATGTATCTACTTACGCCAGTGACCCCGGTTCCCAACCGTGAGGGAGAGATAACTAGAAGGATAAGAATGGGGTGGAGGGCATTCGGCAGGCATTTTCAGATAATGAATGGCAGCCTACCGTTGTCCCTGAAAAGGAAAATGTATAGCAGGTGCATCATAAAAGTGTTCAACTTAAATTGAGGATGACCCAGCGAGCAATGGAATGGAAGATGATAGGTGTAACATTAATCGACAAGGGGAGAGCGGAGTGGGTGAGGGAACAAACGCGTGCTAAGGACATATTAGTAGAAATTATGAAGAAGAAATGGGCGTGGGCAGGGCATGTAATACGAAGGCAAGATAACCGTTGGCCATTAAGGGTAACAGAGTGGATCCCTAGAGAAGGGAAGCGTGGCAGGGGGCGGCAGAAAGTTAGATGGGCAGATGAGATCAAGAAGTTTGCGGGAATAAATTAGGACAGGACCGGGATGATTTGAGATCTATGGGAGAGGCCTTTGCTCTGCAGTGGGCGTAGATAGGCTGATGATAGTAGTATCACGGTTAAGACACTGGATACCTGTTACAAGATTTTTTTAGCAAACTTAGGCGTGATTTACCAGAAGGAGCAGGTAAATAACAAAATTCGTCTGGAAAAGCCCAGTTCATATATAATGTGGCTAAATGTTGTGGTTTTACTGTAAGGAAAAACTACAAGCGGAAATAATTAATGTTCACCGGTTTTAAATGTTGTTTTTCTGGGATAATCGCCGGCTAATACTTAATAGGCATTCCACAGATAGGGGACTCTTGATTCCTACCATACAGAAACCGCGTCTGGGTGTACGTCACAGTTCGCAGTAATAAAATTACAGTTATTAAACTGTAGTAACTAAATTACACTAATTAAATTACTTTTTGTAGTAATGAGTAATGTAAGAAATTACTTTTGCGTGTTGGTAATTAAGTAATGTAATAAATTACTTCAGGCCAGTAATTTCATGGAAATTACTCATTACTTTCCCAATTGCTTTTGAATACGATATAGCAGGTTCGCTTCTCGTACGCCATAAAAAGCTGACCAAGAAAAAGTTGACCAAGTAGATTTCCAATGCCCAGAGAGTCGCTGGGCATTAGAACTCTACGAACGCGAGGGAAACAACCCTGTAGTTTCCTTCGTTGGTAGTGCATGAGTGATGAATTTTCGTTAAAGTAATTTCAAAGTAATTTCATTACTTTTGAAAAGTAATAGTAATGTAATGTCATTATTTTCGGCCACCAGTAATTTCTAAATTTTTAATTACATTTTAGAGAATTCTAGGAAAGTAACAAGTAATGTAATTTAATTACTTTTTAGAAGTAATTTTGCCATCTATGGTGTACGTCGCACTATCCCTAATCCTCTCTTTACCGCGCCATAACCTTATTGCGTTGTGGTGCCCTATATACAAGTAGTGCTGCCTTCGTATATGGCCTTTACATGGCTTTGTTGCCGTCTTATTGAAAAGATTGCTTCGCGAAGAAAGCATTGAAGTCGGGAACGGTGCAAATAAATTTGCTGTTTATCCTGATGATGATTATGATGATGATGATTGCTATTGGTTTACCCTTTGTAGCGGGGTGATGCTGAAAAACGGCTTCAGCGCCACCTTTGGGCTTACCGATGTTACAGCAAACAAACTTGCTCTGAAAAGAAAATAATCCAGGGAAGTTGTATTTGTGTGCATTTTTATGTTTAACTTGCAAAATGTTCAATGGTGTAGTATCATACGGTATTTGTCTTTACAAAACTGCAGCTTAAACTCATGAATACGTCTGCTACAATGTTTCCGTCGGCTGTGGTGGCCGAGGTGCCGTTCCAGTTCTTGTTGCCTTAGATATCAAATTAGATTGTTTTTTAGGCTGTCTACCAGCTGCCCTCGAACAGCAGCTCCGGCCGTGTATGTGATAGATACTCGCCGTAAGAGGCTACATAATCTACAGCCAGCCAGCCCGATACCACCAAGGGGGTCGGGTAGCCAAACAATTTTTATCATTAGAACTCAAGCGCAAATGACTACTTTTGTGATTGTCGAAACTCAACGTTTTTATATTCATGGACTACCGCTCTTCCGGACCCAGAATGAATTGCCCAAATATTCCGTCATCGGATACACCTCAACCGAAATTCTGCGGTGCAACGAACGCGCGAAAAGACTCGGGTGCTGCCGAAAGTATTTTATTGCTGCGGATGAACATATGCTGGTTCAACCGTGCCTGGTTCATCGGCTGGTTAAACCAAACTGTCTAATGCTAGGGGGAATCTGAAGAGGAAAAAAGCTCAAGCTCGTTGTGGTTTCGCGTCTCATACAATGGGAACTGTCCGTGCTTGTCTCTCGTGTGATTTTTGCATTGGCAAGTTTTGCGTTATGTTCGCATTAGGAAATATCTTTTACAAACAGCATACAGAGCCGAATTATGTGGATCGGAATTTTTCTCTACTTCCGTTGACAAGTCGAATCCTAAACCCCTTTTAAGAAAGGGAAAACACATAGTGTGCTAAAAACAGCGAAGAACAGGTTTAGTTTAAGAACAATAAGAACAGGTGATCTATTCGTTTCATGCATGACAGATTTATGCGGCTGTTAAGGTCCACTATTGTGAAGGGGGGAAATAGCGTAGTACATTTCTCATATCCCAATCAGCGTGTACTCAGCCTCCACGGCCAATGCATAGGTCCAGGTAGCATGGAACATGGATAAACCTTGTTGTAGGCGGCACAGCACAGGGACCGTTTGTAAGACGCCGGTTTTAGGGTTCAGCCAACTCCTCTCGCACCACCGCCACCTCTATATCTCTCCAAATATCCCAAAACAGCATGCTGATCACCCCTTGCTCAACTCCCATAGAAAAGCTCGTGTCGGTTGTGAATACTCAGTCTTTAGAGATGGCGAATACGCATCGGCAACCACAACGCAAATGATGGGGCCAGCAGCAAATTTGGACGCACTCTGGTCGTTGTAAAGGTTTTTCAACGTCACATGAAAGACGAACGTTCGCTTGCCCGCCCAGTTGCGGTTCTTTCAATCACGTACGACTACCCTTCTCCAACCGCGTATGAATAAACAAGGGTCTCTTGACTGGTATCAAAAAGAATGCGACGGGAATTCCGGTCAGGAACGTGATCTGTGTGCCACTCTATCGGTCTGCGAGCATTCACGTGTCGTTTGTACAGCATCGGTTTGCAAGCATGCCCGGCGGTATAAAGTTTCTGTGCTTGGCGGCTCCAGTTCCGCTGTCTTTCCTGGGGCCTTTTCCGGCCTTTCCCCTGCCGTAAGCCTTCGTAACGAGAGAAGAGCTCCGACTGACGACGTCTTGTTTGCAAAAAAAAAAAAAAAGCTTAACGGAATGAGCTAAAAGGGCTAACTGATGATCGCGACGAGCAGGAAACGTTTGTTAACAGAGCGGGTTCGAAACGTTTTAATAAACTTCTCCAAACTCTACTGATTTCCACATGCTGTTTTTCTTTCGCGAAAGTTCCAAATGTAACCTTTATAGTAACGTAAATTGGGATAATGGCTGGGGCGAAATTTTGAAAAATAAAAATAACAAAAATATAAAAAAATACGAATAATGTCAGAACCCGTACCGCATGGCATATCCACAATAATTCAGATTTCGTGAAAGTTCCACCTGTAATCGTTATAACAGCGTAAATGGAGATAATTGGTCGGGCTAAATATTGAAATACTGAAAAAACAAGAAAAATATAAAACAATTATTACGGGGAATGGCGAGCCGTGTAACGCCCTGCATTTCCACAATATTGCAGATTTCGCGAAAGCCCCAAATGTTATCGTTATAATTGCGTAAATGTACATAATTAGTTGAACGAAAATTTGAAAAATGATAAAGTAGGAAAACTATAAAATAATTACGGGAAATGGTAAACCGTGTAACGTCCTGCATTTCCACTTATAATTCAGATTTCGCGAAAGCTCCAAATGTATTCTTTATAGTAACGTAAACTGAGATAAATGGTGGGTCGAAATTTTGAAAAACAAAAAATAACAAAAATATATAAAAAATACGGAAAATGTTAAAACGTGTACCGCATGGCATTTCCACAGTAATCCATATTTCGCAAACGTTCCACCTGTAATTGTTATGATGGCATAAGTGGAAATAATTGGTCGAACAGGATTTAGAAAAAAACAAAGAATTTGGCGGGGAAAAAACTCACTCTCAGGAAACGCAGCATAAGAATGCTACCCATTACTAGATAATTCTCTGATTTTTTTCTACGCGTTACGTTCTAGCGCGAGGCGTAAACGAGTTTCCCGGTGTTTTAGTACAGTGACTACATGAAACGACGATTACGACGATGATTACGACGACGATGACGACAGGAGACGCCACCAGCCCCAGCCCTTAAGACGCTTCGCTTCTAAAATTGATCTCAGAGCTGCAGAGACAGCTGTTGCCAAAAGCAGATTGGTAGTTTATTAGTGCCCTTTTGCTCACCTGAATAAAAACACAAGCTCCAACATTTGTCGACTTTGTTGGTGAAAACTCGCAGATGAATTCCTTAACATTGCAACGGTAGTTTTGGATTGTATTTTTTGGCGTATATTGAAAGATAATATCACGCATTTTTTCGATCGGAACGAAACATCGGGAGGCAATCATCACTTTACCAGAAAGCACAATATCAGAAGATAAAAAAGGCGAACTACCCCGTGGTAGGACGTCCTATTTCGCCACATTGTAGTAGTAGCGCCATTTATGACCGTATGCCAAGTTGCGTCGTCTGCTAAGTCCTATCCTGCCTGAATATCTGAACAGAAATACCACCCGATATCAAGAGAGGAAACGCGAAAAAGCCTTAGTGGCATCTACAACGAAGTGTGTTCAGAGCATTTCGACACTGAGCAGATTGTAGAGTTCATCGAGAAGTTCGGTTCGTATTTTGACCGGAACTGTCACAAGAGAACCTGAATATTAGTGCAACGAGGATTTAGACAACGATAGTTTTGTGGGCTTGGTAATGAGTGAAATGAAGTCGATGCGCTTCACTGAAAATTTGACAAATATGGTGGAAAAATGAGAAACACAAGGACGTTGATGTTTAGTGTCAAATGAACGGGCACTGAAGGCCGCTTTCTTGAAGCTTGACAAAAGGAGGAATGGAAAGTGCGACAGATGTGCGGAAAGATTAGCTTTATTTCGAAGTTCTCTTTTCACGCCCTGCTAAGACTCCGCCTTCGCTAATTGCGAGTCTTACGCAGTGTTATACTAATGTGGTAGGCCGGTGCAGTATTAGTTCCAGTTTCGCAGCGAATAAAAGAGGAAGAGCGACGCGGATTGTTTGAATTGAAGACTGCATTGGCATAAGCTATCGTTCGTCAATCCCACCAAACGGCTTCATTCGGGGGAGGTCTACATGATCTGAGTGTTCCTAAAGACATGAAGCACGCAAACATGTCATGTCTTCCATAATCAATGTGACGACCCCCATATTCAACAAATTTTTTTCGTACATCCGCATTTGGAGAAAAATTCTTCCTCTTTAAAGCACCACAAAGGCTGTCGTCGATGACGCATACCAATTTGTTTTAGCTAGAGGTTACTCCTCTAGTGGCTTTTGAATGCACTGGCGCAGAGCTAACGAGATAAATTGTAACCGCGGCGCACCCTCTCGCACCTTCGGACGGCGGGTAAGTGCTCATCGCATCAGACATATTCTGTGCGTTCTGCGTATCCTCCCTACGTGGGATGGCCGCAGCTATCCTCTAAAGTGGGGGCTAAGAGCCACCTCTAATCCATATTGCCGCCACCGAAGGCCACGTGTTGTGCGGGAACGTGCCTGCAGAAACCGCGGTGGTCGTGTTTGCTTTATGTCAATTCTGCGTTTTTATTATCATTTTTGCCTTAGATTCATGAGCTCAATTTGAAAATTGTGTGCGGGCTTTTGTGTATAATTTGGTCTCGCTACATATGCTACAGAGAACACAGCCTACGCGCTCCATGCTTGTTTTGCTGCCACAACAGTGGTCTAAAAGCTTTGTCATCCCTTGTCTTGGGAAGACACACAACTACGAAAATGTGTTACGCGTTTAAGGAAAGGAGAGAGGAAAATGAAGCCAAAGAGAGCGTTTCATAGCGTTATCCATTATCACTGTATGGCAATTAACAGAGTACAGGAACTAATGGCGTTTTAGGAGGACGGAGCTCAGCCAAATTAGAGGAGGGGATCTCATGCAAAGAAGTCGGTATAAATAAGAATTGGCTCTAACTGTACACTTGCTGAACGTTATTTTTATTTTGCAGGATAAAAACCGTAGTTGCAACCCGTGTGATCACGCATGTCGCGAAATAATATTTGAAACACCATTCCGATACTGGCACTAAGGAAAAACAAAGTGCGAAAACGCCGTGTAGAGCAAACATTTTCTGCAACCTACCTCTAAGGCTGCCGTGCGTGTTTAAGGAATTGTCGAAGTGGCGACAAGTTTTCGGAATGAATATCCGCGCTCCAGCTGCGTGGGATAACGTAAAAAAGCGCACCAAAATACCACTATTGCATGCGGTATTTATTTTGAAAGCACGGGAACACTAGAGACTTCCCCATTTTACCTGTCTCAGAGCTCACGGTTAGTTTGTTGATGAGATTAAGAAAGGCATAGCTTGTGTAGAGCTGATCAAGCGGGCTTCTGGGAAAGTTGGTATTGCTTGACTTTTAGGGGCGAAGCTTTTAAAGGGCTAGGACTGCCGGCGTCTGCAGTCATCGTCGTCGTCGTTTCATGTAGTCACGGAACTAAAACACCGGGCCACTCGTTTTCCAACGCCTCGCGATAGAATGTAACGCGTATTAAAAGAACACACCGGGTCACTCGTTTTCCAACGCCTTGCGCTAGAACGCTTCGTGCTTCACAGACACGAGACTTTTACAGCGAAGCTGCACACCTAGAGCCCCCAGTGGTGTCATCTCCGTGGGCAAAAATGCCGAGGCGCCAAGAATACACTTATACGCTATAGATTCGCTCCTGTCTAGGTTGCATGTTAGTGGAGACGGCCTGGGATTTTTTACCTTATAGAACAGTCAACACTTGATTTAACGAAGTTGAGCGGAGCCGCGGATTAGTTCGTTAAATCGAGAACTTCGCTAAATCAAGTTAGGCCACCAAATTCGGTACATTCGATTATATACTGTAGCGGCACCCGGAAAACTTATGCGCGTCACGTTTGTGAAGCGTAAATGCTGCGGAAATGAAACTACGGCGTGCACGTGTAAAAAGATATCACGAAAATTGTTAACTGAACAAGAAGGGCCACGGGGGACTTCGAATTTATTTCCCACCGAAGAAGTCCGTAATGTTAGCTTGCGTGCGCTTTGTCAGCCACGGCCGCACGGATTTCTCGTGGGTTTGTAGATGTTCCCAGCGCATCTTCCGTATCCTCGTGCGCTCCGGCAACCATCCGCGGCAAATGAAGGGCATTCATCACTCGACCCGCTGTCGTCACGGGAGGGAGCTTCGACATCTCCAACGTCATCGCCAGCGTCTTAAGCCGCCACTTCCTCTGCGCTGCCCACAAGGCGCAAGATATCTCCGTCATCCAATACTTCCGTAGTGACTGCGTTTGCGTCGGCGCTCAAGTACGTAAAAGCTGGTTAATTGGAACTAGACGGAGACCATAAAATTGTTCGAATTAAGCGGAGTTCGAATCACGGGCGGTAGCCAGAATGAATGGCAATCGCGCCACACTGCACGGGCAGATCACAAAGAAGCGACCTCTGGACACGTTATCGCAAATTAGTCGCTACTTCACGTTTGTGGCAGGTGATTTTGTAAATAACATTTCGTAAATAATAGTGGCATGCGCCGGAGCACTGGCCCCGGTGGCGCGGCGCCCTCTGTAGACGCGAAATAAGCTGTTGCAGGAGCGTAGCGCGCGCGCCACGCTGATGTTTTTCCGTTTCGTTGCTTTGCAGCTCTAGTAAATTTGGTTTGGTTTGAATTTGCAACACAATGTAACCGCTCTGGACACACTTGTTCTGCGAGGGGCGATGGAAACCAGGTGATCATACATCGAATTGCCGTTCTGGATAGCGACGCGTTCGAATTATCGGGAGTTTTCCCCCATTTAAATATACAGGGATGTGCCGGGAGAAGGGAGGGAGTTCGAATTAACCAAGTTTGGATTAACGAGCAGAAGCTTATCCGGACGGGAACTTCATCCGGTGAACGAGTGTACTCACAGGCATCTTAATGCTGGCGTACGGGACTCGCGTAGTCCGGTGCAGCTTCGACAGTTCCAGGACCCGACGTACGGAAGCCAGCAGACCTGAAGCAGTGGACGACTATTCACTGCGTCGTTGCTCTACAAGCCGCCGCCACCATCTCAACCGCCACGAAAGCACTCATATTCGTCTCGATTGATTGATTGTGGGGTTTAGCGCGCCGACGCAATGCAGGCGATGAGGCGCGCCGTAGTGGAGGGCTCCGGAGTAATTTCGACCACCTGGGGATCTTTAACGTGCGCCGAAATCTCGTACACACACTCATATTCGTCTCGCGCTTCGTCTCCAGGTCTACAAATCTTTCGTGTTAAAGAGTTTTCGTTAGTTATTGTTAATAATAATGAAAGGAGGTTTATTGGTCGGTGTCCCCAGAAGGCCAGAACCGGACAGGAAGCCGTAAGACAGTCAGAACAAAAGCCACGCAGTCCAAGCTTCTTTACACGATGCTGCTGGGTCTTAACGCGTGGCTGAATATACGCCAGACATGGTGATGATGATGTCCAATGGTACATGAAGGTGACGGGCATTGTCCACTGTTCCTTATTAACACTTTCCGCCCTCGCTCACTATAAAAAAATATTTAGGTGACTTCTCAATGATGTACGGTTCGCGTTAAGCTTTTCACGCGAACCACTCACGCGTTGCAGAGGCTCGTCTACAATTACTAACAGTATAACTGCATCGAAAAGAACCAGCGTGCTCTACCATGTTTTCTTCGGGGAAGTTCATCACTCCGAGCTCATGAGGTAATCATTAATAAATGCCGGGCGGCAGCAGTTGCCAATGCTTAGACAGCCGATTGACGAGGATGCGTGGTTAAACCGTGCAGCTAGTCTCTTGTGAAAAGTTCCACATCGGGAGATTTTTCATGCTTATAATATGTTGCGTTTTAATTAAACTAAGTATTTCTCCATTAATCCCGTTTCCACATTGATTAATAAAATTTTACGAATGACACTTGCAAGTGCCGATACGTCTATACCAAAGCTACTGTCAAGCGATAGAATAAGCCTGTAAAACCTAATTGGAAGACATTGTCTGAATACTTGTTTGTTGGGAAAGGTTTGCTACACGCTGACCAAATTATTCGTTATTTATTCGAACTCCAAGGCGCATGCTTGAACCCCTCCTTTTCATTTTGCCGAGCTTAAAATAGTGGGATAACGATATCTGCGTCCCGCATTAAGGGGTCGTCAATAAAAGGTACTTTCGCACAAAAAGGAATCAAATTGTAAAGGTAAAACAACAAGAAAAAAAAATGCAACTGCTTCATTCCGCAAGCATAACTTGATCTCAACTCGGCCGGAGATATCAGACATATTCACGTCTCCGGCACACCGGTTTTCGTCGCCTATACTTAGTGCATGGTATACGGCCTAATGTCTTCTCCTCATTATCCTGGTCACGTCACAAAATGCCAACATATTCTCGCACCTTTGCTTGTCGGTGACTCTTAAGAGTTCCATATCAATGAGAAGACACAAACGAGGATAATCGGTCACTAATGCTTCTTTTCATTGCTGTCAATTATCAGCAATGATAATCTCTTTGACGCCTCGAAAAGATTAGACGACGCGGACTAAGCTCTTTGGTGCAACAAATGCGTGTGCTCAGTGTCTGCCTTGGAAAGCCTGCAGTCGCCTTTGCTAAACGATGGGTCAAACGGGGACATCCGCCCTGCCTTTTTGCTTGTTTACGCGTCGTTGGAGCCTACCAATGTGAATGTTGACTCGTTTTTTTTTTACAGTATTTTTTTCTAGCCATTCTTCTTTTGTCGTGAGCTCTCTCGAAGCCGTAACTTATGCTGCGTTATTTTCATTCCGTTGTGCGTTTTTCACTTTTACTTTAGAGTTTTTTTTTCGCTGGCGACCCCAGAAGCCTGTCGTTCTAGAGCTTCTGCCGGGTGAAGCGGAGCCGAGAGCCCGACCGTTACATTCCCCGAGTGGCACCATGCCGGCTTTGATGGAGTAGGACCCGCGTGGTTTGCGTCCCGTATCGCGTATTCGGCGCGGGATTGCGCCGGCTATCGCATCTGGCCTTTCTGCTACGAGAACATTTTTCACCCTAAAGCAGGCGCGGGCTTTAAAAAAACGCGCCATTTCTTTCTTGCGTGGCCGGAGCCTTTGTGCGGCATTTCGAAAGCGCCATTTTGTTTCTTGCGCGGCAGCTTTTTTTCGCTTACTATCGTAAAAACCAGCCCAACGAGCGCGTTCCTAACTAAATGAACGCAGGGGCTGCCGGTTATATACACAAATTTTGCCTGAAATGTACCTGAAGTTTTCTTTGCGCTAAAGAACGGGAAGATGTATGACAAGCGCCAGCGATTCGCGAGGTTCGAACGGTTATGGATATTTAAACCGCGTGGTTTTTGAAGCCTCAGCGTGACCCCCTGACGACGGTGCAGAAGGCTCTACTTGGGTCCGTTATCTCGCTGCGCCACCTGATTGCAGCCGTCGTATCGACCGCTCGCGAGCTACGACGACAAGGCGAGCCTATAAAGTGCTCTGCACTTAGAAAACAGAAACTGAAGAAAAAAGCCCCACGTCTGTTCTCGCACACTCACAGCCATTTTACTGTGCAGCTTTCCGGACCTCAAGATATATCTATCTTTTCGGCTTATTCCCCTCCGCGGCCCGCTACAATTATCCAGCTTCTGCTAAGACCTCCTTCATACGCTTTTTTTTTATCAAGGTCGTTCGTTTACTTCTTCAGTAATCTTTGTCAACTGTGGTGTGCGTGTTTCAATCGCAATTTATTTCGAAATGGCGCCCTTAACCTCATGGTATTTCATTTAACAGAAAATTTTGATTCATTTCGCTTACTTCTTCGTGTCTGCCACTTTTCAAAATCCAGCTCGTAGCAAATACTTAATTCAACAGGTATACCTGGGCTGAACATACCTTATTTAACTGTTTGACGGATAATTACTTAAAAACAAAGCAATCTTACTTGTTAGGGACACAACTAGCAGAGTTAAATAGGGCTGTGCGTATGTGGGTTGCTTAACACGTCCGGTTAGTTGGACCTTCTCACAACTGCGTATGCGTCCTTGTGGGCCCATGGGCCGGCGAATGCGTGGGTGCACGTGCTGGAGCTAAAACTCGAAGCTGGGCCTGGCTCCGGCTCCCAGCGTTTGCCGCAACTTTCGGACCACCCGCACTTCACCCACTTCTCTCAACCGTCTCCAGATCATCAAGGCTGTGCCCCACGTCATTAGTGTGGACCCCAGGTCACGCATTTTTTTTCTCGAAGAATGTGGAGGCCCACGCCGCTATCCGCGATATTCTGCTCCTAGCGGTTCCTTGGCCGCACCCTTTCACAAACCTACCAATGGCACTCTCTACACCTCTATCTACTACCGCTACCGTCACGGCAGCTCCCGTTACCCTCCGCCCCCTCCCATCGCTTTTCCCTTGATTTCTGCGATGTCCGACTATGGAGCAGACTACATACTCAAACATAGCTCAACAACACCCTTCTTAATCAGACATCTCCCACCACAAACCTACCACAATTGTCCAAGCTATCACACTCCCAATACAACCCACTATATTGCATAGCCGTGCCCCGACCTCCCGAGTCCTCTTCCTCCTCTCACCGCAGAGCAGCGGGAGTGGGGTGACCTGCACTCAGCTCGATTCTCGGGAAACCCTGGTCACCGGGGCTATGGCAGCAGCTTTTGTCCACGGCTTTTGTGAATATTAAAAGGCCACCTACTTTATTCTTCTTGATTTGCTTTATTCGTTGGTTTCAAAAAAGTTTATGCAGAGCAACAATGACAAAAGCAGCAACTGCTCTCAACTAGTTTCGCGCTGTCCACCGTACTTGGCCTCCTCGTTTTCCTTATCATCCTCGTTAACGCCGGATACGTGCAAATAATCTCGGAGGGATATTATTGGCGCGTAGAAATGAATTGAAATGAATTATATAGTGGAGCAATTAAAATGCAAACTTAGTATTAAAGTGTTTGTGAAGTGGAACCCTTTCAGGGGTTCATAAACATAAGCTGCAGGTAAGCCGAGAGTGGGGCCGAAAGACCGTTTCAACTATCCTCTCTGCATGCGTTGGCATGTCGTGGTGGGTAATGATTATGGCTGATTCTACCAATCCCACTGTGCGTTCTGCAACTTTTGCTTGCTCTTTGTTGAAGCCGCGACAATAACGTTGTGTTAGATAAAGAGCATCAGATACTTACCACATGGGGCGTGCGTTTGTCATTCATTCATTTACATTCGTTGCAGTAGCAGAAAAAGGGTATACGTTGTTTTTGTACTGTTGAGACCCAGTACTGCCGTGAAAACTCTAACGGAAGAGATCTGCGCTCATTTAGGTTTTTTTTTTTTAAATAAACGAAATGAAGTAAGTTGGGAGCGGGGCACGGGAGACGAAATTAAGGCGTAGAACGGTCCGAAATCGAAACGCACGCCCAGTTTTTGCGGACTACCCTAGTCGCTGTGGATTGCAAACGTCGCGCCGTTTTAAACTGAGTAACTGGGCCCGGGAAGCATCTCGTGAAGCATCCAGCTAACGGCCAGCCGCTCCCTGAGCATGAAGCCAGTAGGAGGAGGACGCGGTCGCCAAAATAACAGTTAGAACACCAATGGCCGAGTGCCTTAAACACTGCGATGAAAGGAAGGTGACATTGCGTCCCTTTAAAGCACGTCGAGCTCTCTCTACGTGCGCGCGATCGCTTCACTGATAACTTTAATGCTTTGCGGTAGATCGGCTGTGTGGAATAATTTGGCAGCTCTCTGCCTGCTCTTCTCATTGTATCGTTGGTGTGAGGGGCCGTTTAGTTGCTTCTCTGATGCTGTCGGTGAGTAGGAAGCGTATCAGGACGCGATGATTCAATGTCATTGCGCTTGGGCAGGAGAAGTGTTCGGGAAAGGGAAACACAAGAGGAGAGATATAAAATCTATGCCCCAAATACCGGAAGTGAAAAGCAATGGAAAGAGATGGCGAAATGTCGAAAAAAAATTGTAGATAACTGATTTTTCACGTGTCGCCCAGTAGACTCATTCTGCCCATGATGTTTATTGTGTGTCGCGCACCCCTTATCTTATAGTCCTTAACAAGTCCCTCTAAAGAAAAAAACTGAATAGCTCACAACTGATATATTGGCACATTCAATGTTCACACATTAGAGTTAATTTGTATGTGTAGTTACCCCCAGTAATGACCTTTATTGGGTTGAGATGACGTGAATTGTGCCGATTGTATGAGTGACCATGCATTGTTATACATAGATAACTGCAATAACTTAGACCGCCGTTGCATGCGAATTCACCCACTTAACAGCTGATATCGTCCTGGGTGTGTGTAGTTTCTCAAGGCGGATGCTCTTCATCCAACTATTTGAAAATTGAGTCTCTCGGTGAACCCGGAAACATGGCATGCGAACTGAGAAAAGTTGTTTGGAAACGGAACCCCGTGTAAACGGGTCATATTTACGACACAGCAGCAGGACTTGTCGCAACGCAGACAAAAAGCACTACAGAAGAAAAACGCAATTAGAAAGGGCAACGATGGCTCCTTGTTGAAGCATCTCGCAGCCTGCATCCAGGTATGCTGCTAGTTCCCGTCAGTGAATGCGCTTCTGCGCCGATGGCGATTTATTTTTGTGTACAAAGGACGGAACGTGCCTGCCCTCTTGCTGCAGAATTTCCGCCTGCCAGTAAAACTTGTGTTAATGGGTTCGCCCCCGCAGGAAAGGGGGAAACTAGGGCGTTGGGAGAGCGCCAGAGAAGGAGAGGAGCGGGATGGGGTGGCGGGCAGTGGACCGTGCCCGTTTGCGGCTTCCCGCTCCACCGGGTAGCATCGGCCGAGCGTTGTTTCCAGCCCGATGTCGCCACCGGGACTGCAGATCCTGCTGCTTCTGCTAAAGCCGCTCTCGTAGGCACGTCACGTCGTCGTCAGCGGACGCTCGGAGCGCATTCGATGAGCCCGCGCCAGCGGCCGACGCCGCAGACCATGTACCACTGTCGCGCCCTTGTGCCCTCTGACCGGCTCCCTTTCTCACCTTCTATCCAAAGCATTTAAAATAGTGGGCGACAATTCCACATAATCAAACTATCATTGAAAATATTCCCCTCATATTACGGCTACCACTATGGTTTGAAAGGTAACATTTGCATCAGCGTAGATGAAATTGTAATCTTATTCATATAGTGTGAGCAAAGAATGTGACTACGGACGAACATTTCCGGTTGATTCTTCTGCCAGAGAAGCTGGTAGGCACCAGTAAAAACGTCAAGTATGATCAGCGATAAAAAGGCGTATTCATGCAGGTGCAAATGGACCGCGTTTTTAAAGACGATAGTCTTTCTTGGGCTACTTAAACCCAAAAATTTTGGTCTGTCTGTATGTCTGTTTGTCGGTGACTCGATTCAGCCTACCGGCCAAAGTGAAACAAAATTTGCGCAATAGTCTTATATACTCACAGCCAAATCTAAACGTGTAAGACCGGTGTCAATGTGCATACTTGTCAACATTTTTTAGCAGGAACAAGACATTACGTAAACATTAGGCAGAGCATCAATACATAAGTGATATTTCCAGTGTTCCTTTATTAAAAAATCTAATGAATGCTTGGTTTTTGCGATAGCAAAAGATATACTACATCTACTGCAGAAAATCGTCGCCTCCTGTTTCCCGCGCTCGGCGGCATTTGAGAAATCACCCGGCAACAGCAACGAAAGGTTCCATTAGATAGGTTTCATTAGAACAAGAATACAAAATTTCGCAAATATGAGGCAGAAAATCAATGCATAAGTGATATGTGCCGGTTTCCTTTATAAGAAATCCATGGATGCTTGATTCAAATGAAATACTGCATCTACTGCATAGAAAGAATTGACTCCGTCGCCTGCTGTCGCCCGCGCCACTAAAGCTTATAGCGGAAATTTAAGAACTCAAACGAAAACACTTACGAAAGGTTCTCTTAGATATGTTGCGTGTTCTGCTTCGAATGCACGTGGAGTAGGGCAACGTGGTTCTATAAACGTTGAAGTAGTGCGCGTCGATTCACGCGCGTCTCCGCCGTACTGCAGCGCTGGCATCAAGGAACCCGGCCGGTAGCAGTGGAACGCGGTAAATTTAAATTGACTTGAGCAAACCTTTAGTGTATTTACCTTGGGAGGAGCGCGACGGAAGAGGAATAGCAGGAGACGTGAGCGGAAAAGAAAAGGAAGGCAATTACTTGGCAAATGTCGGCAAGGACTATCGTCTTTTGTCGACATCTGCAACGAAAGGAGCAGATACACGGCCATTTTTTTTCTCAATCCGTTCTTCACTACTTTGAGGAGCAAATTGAACGCCCTTGCGCCGGCTGAAGAGATGCACCAGGATCTCGACCCTAATATGTTTAGGGACCTATCACACCCTAATAACGGGCCTAATTATTCCTCCGCTTCTCAAAGATTACGGCGTGTGATTCTACTACACCGCCTACTTGTCGGCCACTCTCTCTTGTGTACCCACACCGGGTATTCAGCACTAGTTCCGCCCTTCATCGACGCGAGAAGCGGCAAACTGACGTCACGTATCATTCGAGTTCTTACTGCGATTTGGAATAGATCCTCGCTGCGTTAAGTGCGATCGAATACAGTGAGTAGCGGATAATTAATACAGATAGCAAAGAGCACGGTAAAAAGGGTGACATTGCGTCATAACTCGCATGCAGGCTAGGCAGTTTTTAGTTTCATGCTAGGCATATTGTATGTCAAAGATTAAAAATAAGAACTAGCGCTTTCTCAAATATTTTACAACTTGTAATAGTTCGTGTTCATTTTGTGAACATTTGTTATTGGGATCGTTCAACAGATTTTTCGTATCCTTAAAGGGGCACTGACCCAAAAATTTTGCATCTTGTTTTTCTTGTTGCGATAGGTAGCTAAGTGACCTACTTATCACGTGTGGAAACCTCATTTCCTTCAGCGTGCAACGGCTGTTTAATTAGAGGCGTTTTCAATGCGGCCAGTCGCAGTTTCGGTTTCAGCGGGTGCCGCGAAACGCGAAATTTTGTGTAAGCAAAGCTGACCACGTGACCGTCGGACGGATATCACAGAGCAGAGCTGCCGTAGCACTGTCCAATCTGCGTCGCCGGCAGTTTCTGCGAATGCCCCCACGTACTGATCTCGTCAGTCGCTTAATTAAAATGCGACCGTGGACGTGACGCGGGCGCTGCGAGTACAAATTCTGCGGCGGCTAGAGAACGACGCGCGACGCTCGAGACAGTGGGTGGCAAGACGCGCGCTGGGAGCAGCCGCCCGGTCTGCATACAGGTCCGCCTACAGATGTGTTCGGCTTAGCACATCGGCGGATATTCGATTGCCGCTCTCGTAAGCGGTGCAAATGACAATTTTTAATGCAACCCGCCATCGCATCATAAACTCCCTTCTTATATAAGCTGCCATGGTTGGGACTTGGGTCCAATTACGTGCAGCGGTAACAAGCTATCACTCGAGCTACCTGCGCCGGCCTGCGCCACTTCGCGGCCGTGGCCGCCGCCTGCACAGCGACCGTGCGGCTCGGTCAGTGGGCTTTCGTGTCTCCAGCGCGTTTTCGCGTCCAATGTAAATAAAAAGTCGTAAAAATAGAGCGCCTGTAATCGCTGTAGAACTTTGGTCGCGGCCAGCTGCCCGATGAGCCGATGAAATCACGGCGCCTCCGCCGCCAACGATCGGGTCCTTCGTTCTCGAGAGCAGAAGCTCCGCCCTCCGATTGGAGCGGCGAGCCGGCGAAAAACGCCGGCAGTGCGGAAGCGGCAAACACAAACTCGTGACGTGTTTGGATGTTGTGTATTTACAAAATATCCAGGGGATGTCGATTGCGCAAGGTCCTCTGCTGGCTGCTCGGTTGCGTTTCGCGCGCTTTAAAATTGATTTTTAATATTCTAGGTTGCATTCGCCGCTGATATTTTGCAGATGATGTATGTGTGTTCACACCAATCTATCTACGAAGTTATCTCCCCTTCAAAATTTTGTGTCAGTACCCGTTTA
Organism: Haemaphysalis longicornis; assembly: GCF_048455015.1. Classification (NCBI taxonomy): domain Eukaryota; kingdom Metazoa; phylum Arthropoda; class Arachnida; order Ixodida; family Ixodidae; genus Haemaphysalis; species Haemaphysalis longicornis. The sequence continues at coordinate 67,311,740 of NW_027526361.1, read as the reverse complement.
AGTAGCGATCCAAGTTGAACAAGCACAGCCAACTTCTGTGTGGACTCGTGCTGTATCGAAGGTTATACGGAGCTTTCACGGCTATCGTTAAACGTCGGACACTTATACGCATTCGGAAGCCACGCGGGTCTAACTTAATGGGTCTTTAAACGCCTTTTGTCCACGGCAAAACGAACAGCAGAATTGTTCGGCTACGGAGTCAACAGCTTCTGTGTTAACCATGTAAGGAGTCTTAACAGTTTCGCTGCATGTTGCCCCTTTTCTTTGCCTATTTGGAATTCCATCCATCTTACTGCGCGTTTTAGAATCATCGCTGTATTCCCACGTCACAGAGAATTGATTACAGATGTTGAGCAACCTGGGATTAGATCAAACATTTCTCGTCAAACTTTAAGTTTTAGCGTATGTAAGTTTACGTTACAAGAACAGTGTTGCAGGTACCAGCCCAACTGGCAACATGGCCTTTAAATGTGCTGCTATATTAGTGCATACAAAATTATACAGTTTAAAAGCTGATACCATAGACTCATGAGAAACAATGACAAACAACATGCAAGATGCGCCGCAACATTATACGCACAAGTAAAATTAAAAGTACAGTAGCGCAAAAAAATGAGGCCGTTCATCTATGCGAGCAACTTTTTTGCAGTTTGAATTTCGCGCTCTCTTCTAAATGTTCGCGGGGATTCCGTCAGCACTGCTTAGGGGAACCTTGTAAACAAAGTACAGGGGCCGAATTCTCTAAAACGACGGGGCGTCGTTTTGAAACGACGGGGTAGCGCCATGCAAATGCATGTGTTCTGGGGTTGGGGCCGTCGCTTTGGGGTTCTCTGCATGCAGGTAGGGTGAGCCGCAGAAAGGCGCTGTGGCAAGGGCGCGAAGCGACCCCCACTGCCCCCCCGTCGTTTCACTTGTCGCTTCGCGCCCTTGCCACAGCGCCTTTTTGCGGCTCACCGTACCTGCAGAGAACCCGAAAGCGACGGCCCCAACCCCAGAACACATGCATTGGCATGGCGCTACCCCGTCGTTTCAAAACGACGCACCGTCGTTTTAGAGAATTCGGCCGCAGGATAACAATAGCTCCTTCTGTGTAGTTTTCTTTTTTTCTCCGGTATACCCCTCAATACTTGTTGATTTATAACCATAAAACATAATATTTCTTACATTTAGGAACCTAGAATAACAGCATTTTGTGACAATGTGCTTAATTTTTGTGAGATAGTTTTATTCTCATTTTTCTGCTTGTCGTGCCAATGTGTGGCCAGATTTTGTTCAGCGCGAACTCCGCTCTGGGATGACGAACGCTTTAGACGTTCCTTGCCCGTTTTAGGTGCGGAGTACCTTAGGACCTCCCAATGTCTGTCCGCGTCCACCTGCGCGCACACAACCACCAAGCAAAAATCAAGCAAAATTCGATTTGAGCCGTGAGTTGCAGTTTCATTTAAAAAATAATCAAGGTGCAACTCACGGCTCAAATCAAATGGCGGCCGGGGCGCAAATCGGATGTCATTTCGAGTCCCCGTACTCCGCACCCTCGCATCATCCACGGAGTGGAGATGCTGCCATTTTTCTATTCTTCTTTTAGTCAGTCACACATTCCTAGGAAAAAAATATATTTGAATTTAATCAAGAGGCTTTCCGGCAACTTGAATCGAGTGGATTGCTGTGCGGCACCCTCCTGTCGAACCAAATTTCGAAGTGAAGAAAAAAAAGTACCGCGCGTTTTTATCCAGGCAGCGATGGCTGTTTCGGTGACGCTGCTGAGCTATTTGAAGGCAGGCGACAGCTCGTCTTAGTGTACTTCCACACCAGGTTTAGTCACTTCAATAGATTAATAGATAGATGGAAAACTGAAGAAAAATGGTTGTCCATTTTATCTCGTTATCGTAGAGCACTAGCTGCAACGATACTGAAATACATCGCTACTGTTTCCCTCCCTCCTAACCTCGTAGGTAACCACCGCTTGTCAGTGGATTTGGATTACATCAGGGGAACGTTGTAACAGTGAGTCCGGTGCCATCAATTGGAGCGCTGTACACGCCGTCATTGAAAGCATCTTGCGACGGCTGAGTGCTTCCGGCAACGCACACCTCATGCTGCGGGAAGGGGATTCCACTCTGCTAGAAGCTCCATTCATCGCAGCCAGGGAACTAGAAGAGGAACCACGCTTCTTTTTTCGGACAAGGCATTCACGAATGCTGGCCAAGCGGCATTGCGCTATCCTTCTCGGCTGGCGTATTCACCTCGGGACCACCTGCATCTTGCCGTACGGCTTTCCGTTGTGAGCCCGAACGTCGAGCACCGGCTGCAGAAATCTTTCTTGCACTCCTTCTTGTATGTCCCGTCTTCTTGCAACCGCGGCAGACACGTAGTACTCCACGGTAGTCGCAGATGACTCGATGTTCTAGGATTGGAATAAAGTTTGGCAAGGCCTTTTGGGGCTTCATTTCAATTTGAACGACGGGATGGCCATTCTCTCGCTGAAGGACGGTCGATGGTGTTAAACCGTTCGATTCCGACGACCTTGCCGTAGGGCGCCAGTGCCCTTAGGGACAAGCCACGCGGGTGAGGCGCGGTGCGAGGGCTTCAACGGCGACGGTTTTTCCGCAGGTGAACAGGCCGCTGAGTCGACATAGTTGCTGCATGGCGGCGGACATGTAGACGGGGCAGTGGAATTTGGCTCCTTGAAGGCTTTGAACCATGTACACGTTAGGGAGGCCGACGACATCAGAGACGGCGTCGATGGCGAAGACCGTGGATGCATCTGCAGGCACGGTGACGTTGAAAACGAAGTCTTTGGTTGGCCGGAAAGGTTATGATGTTTTCACCCCGCCCGGCGGTCCGGCCGTGTTTTCCGCGGGAGGTATGGTGGGTTTTTCCTGCGAAAAAAAAAAAAAAACTTCCCTCGGTGATCAAGGAAGCCCCGGCACCTGGTAAGCATCGGATGCTTTTTCGTGGCTTCGACCGACCACCGGACCCGATCACGCCTAGCGTCGAGAGACGATGTGTATTTGAGTGTAATACAAATTATAACCCGTCTACAATTAGCGTCTGCTTGTGCTTGACGAATGCCGCAGCGAACAGGGAGCGTTCTACAAATCTTTAAATCATGTTAGTTTATTTTGAACCGTTTTTATTCATTATACACTTTTCTTTTAGTGCGCGTTACGTTCTAGCGCGACGCTTTGGAAAACGTTTTAGTACCTTGAGTACAGGAGACGACGAGAGGAGACGCTGACAAGCCGAGCCCCTAATGTGATGCACCCCTAAAGGAAGCTGAGATCTACCCTTGCCCGTTATTCCTCCCCTCCCCAGCACATCTTGCGGAGATAGCCTCTTCGCGTTAAATGCTTGGGGATGTCCGGTTTGGTCCCGAACTTCTTGGTTGCTTTGTTAAGACTGTGCAATAAATTAATTGCTTCTATATAGTTGCATTTGTAGCCGGGTCTGCGTCATCGATCAGGGGCCTTTTTCGGCCAAGACCCTGTCTTGCTTCGGCGAGAAGATCTGGATTTTCCTCGGTTTAGCGTGCCTAATAAATGATGCAGGCCAGCGCTGTTTACTTCGGAAAGACCTCTAGATTTTTTCTGCTATGTGTTTTCTTTTATCACCGAGAAATAGGATGAGGACGACAGCTGCTTGGACAGACGGTTATTGGTGGGTCGTACAAAGGGTTTCACCAAAAGCCGCTCTTGAATACCACGGCACTACTTGGGATAGATCTCGTTCGATAAACCACACAATACTGCCGTGGAGGTGTGTCGCTCTGGATAATGCCATGGGAATAAATATGTGGGGGGAATGAATGTGGAGATAATATGGACACAAAACGTTTCCCAGCCTCAGAAATGACAGAAGGTTAGAAAATTGTGGTACTATATAAAGTACACCCAAATAAGTTTGTGCAACAACACAAACAACCAAACAAGAACAGACATCGAAAAAGCTGTGAACCCGAATTACATGTAAAACTGGGAGTTGCAAACCTTATGACCAGGGTATTTGGTTACAGTGTATTTATGTTACACCGCCGGTTTTTCTGAAACCTCTGACAAAGACCTAAAACTGTCGACCTAACCAGAGTTCGGAAGGATTGTAAGAGGAGCATTACTTACTTCCCCGATCGAACACGACAGCCCGTCATAGCCTCACACCCGCATGAACAAGCGAACGGCTCCTTCCCGTTGCAGTATAAGCAAGCCGGGACGGTATTTACCGTAATAACAAAAATGGCAGCATCTCCACTCCGTGGGTGACATCCAAGTTACGCCCCGAGTGACATCTGATTTGCGCCCCAACCGTCATTTGATTTGAGCCGTGAGTTGCACCTTGATTATTCCCTAAATGAAACTGCAACTCACGGCTCAAATCGAATTTCGCTTGATTTTAGCTTGATGGTGGTGGGCGCACGGATGGAGACGTACGGACATTTGGAGGTCCTAAGGTACTCTGCACCATTACAGGCGAGGGAATGAGCCGTTTGACTCTGTGGTACTAACTCACGTTCTTAGCCCAATGGGTAAGACGACTGACACTAATAGTGTCTGGTCTACCAGACACAGGCTCGAATCCTTCCGGTGCCTGTGGAATTTTTAAAGACTATAGTCTTTCTTGGGCTACTTAAACCCAGAAATTTTGGTCTGTCTGTATGTCTGTATGTCTGTCTGTCTGTCCGTCTGTCTGTCTGTGACTCGATTCAGCCACCCGGCCAAAGCAAAACAGTGTCTGCGCAATAGTCTTATATAGTCACAGCTAAATCTACCCGTCTATGTCCGGTGTAATGTTCATACTTGTCAACATTGTGGAAGAAGAACAAGACATTACGGAAATATGAGACAACAAATCAATACAGAAGGGATATTTGCAGTGTTCCTTTATAAAAAATCAAACATGCTTGACTTCTGCGAAATTAAATACTTCATCAACTGCAGAAAAAGAATTCACTCCGCCGTCGCCTGCTGTCGCCCGCGCCACTATAGCGTCTGGCGCCATTTTAAGAAATCAACCGGCAACAGTTACGCAAGGTTCCACTAGATAGGTTCCACGTTCTGCTTGCAACGCACTTTGAGTAGGGAAACGCGGTTCTATAAACGTTGAAGTAGGACGCCTCGATTAACGAGTGTCTTCGCCGTACGGCAGCGTTCGCATCGAGACACCCGGTTTAGAGCAGAGGAACGCGGGAAATTTAAAATGATTTAAGCAAACCTTTGGCGTCTTTACCTTGGGAGAAGCGCGACGCAAGAGGAACAACATGAGAGGTGAGCGGGAAAGCGAAGAGAGGCATTTACTTCGCAAAAGCCGGTAAAGACTATCGTCTTTTGACGGCATTTGCAACGAAAGGAGCAGATACGCGGCCAATTTTTTGCGATTGTAGTTGCTATGCACGTGGACGCTGACGGACATTATGTGGTCCTAAGGTGCTCCGCACCTAAAACATACCCACATTATGCTTCGTGGCAGTATCCAAAAGTTGCCTAGCTGTAGAACAAAGTGAGATGAAATTTCTAGCATGATAAACAAGGTGCAGCCGCCAGTGCGAATCAATGGATCTGGTGGCCACAGGAAGTGGAAAAGAAAGAAAACCTCAAGAAAAAAAATCTGCTTGAAACCTACGTTTCCCTCTCCGCAACGTGCAGATAATAAGTGTGTGTTACTTTTTCTCAATGGAATCAGTGTGATTGGCCGTGAGGCCCGGGCTCTCATGAAAAAATATTTTTCAGAGCACCTAAGTCTCCTTAGGTGCTTTCAAAGGGAATAGCTGCTGTTTCTGCGGTTTTGTGTCTTTGTCTTTGGGCGGGAATTACCTCGACAGGCAGACTGGTGACACTTCGCCGCGCAGCTTTCCCAGAATCATAGTTCTCCGTGGCTGTTGTGTGCACTAGCTCGTCGTACTCCCAAGCGGTCACGTTCACTTGGCACACGATCAGACGGCAGAGCCACACGGACTAGGCTAACTCCATTCCCATCTGGAAACTTGCTGATGTACCATGGTGATGACGCACCCTACGCGTACTCTCGACAGCCGCGTTCAATTCCTGTACAAACTCCAATGTGTCCAACTTTATTTTCAAGCAAGCTGATTTAATTTATCGTCCTTAATCCCCGTAGACACTTTGGTACACATTCTCACATATTTGTAAGTGTTTTTTGACTTTCTTCTGTGTATAGCCCTATTTTCGTAGCGAATCAGAATGGGAAATGAAGGGCTCGTTGAACGTTGACTGAAATAAGGGCCAACAGTCAACTCGAAGGACGGCGAAGGGGAAAAGTTGTTTGGTCATTTATTTATTTTTTGAAATGGATATAGTTTTTGAAATGTTTAAAAGATAGAAAAAAGTAGAGAAAAATGTGCTGGCCAGGACCCGAACTCCTCCGAACCCACTATTTATGTGTTTTACACTCTTTTAAATACTTGGTGCATCAAGGATTTTACAGTATTTTCTGTGGCAATAACAGCGGCGATTTTTCGCACTATGAGCCACTATGGCTGTCACCGTAAAAAAAAAACCATGCGCTAGCGGGAAATAAACGAAGAATATTTGCTGACGGATACTAGTCGCTTACACGTATCTAAAATTGCGGACAGTGGGGCTCTTCGATTTACAGTCTCGGACTCGCCGCGGATAGTCCGCGGATAGTCCAAGGATTCCCCGAAGCCATAGGGATATATGGGAAAATCGAACAAATCGGACTGCTTCTCGGGTTGTCCGCGGTGAGTCCGAGACTGTAAATCGAAGAGCCCCAGTGTGTAGCCAGCAAATTGAATCGCAGGGAACAACGTGTGCAAACCGTACATACTGCAACCGTGGCGGACAAAGTAAGTGCTGATAGGAGAGCAGATTGGACTAGTTCATGGTTGAGGTCTTTTGACGACTGTGGTCTAGTGGTTCATTGTCACAATTCACACTCGCCTCATTTTCTGACTGTATATCAGACACAATGTCCCAAGTGCAGCGTATCATATTTTCCGCAAAGCAAACGCTCATGCTTGAGACTGTCTCGGCAGGCGGGCCAGGCCATTTCCGTTTATACTACGGGACGCTGCCCAACGGACGCGTAATGTTCTGCTGTGTATAGGCGGAAGGTGCCCACACGGCCATAAAACAGCACAATTGGTACCCGAAAATAAAATAACCGAGCCGTGTCTTCCCGCCGGAACTTGACAGCCCTCGGCGACCATTCAAAGCCGAAAAAAAAAAAAAGTACGGGCGGTTGGGGCAGTTAATTCGTTTTCGCGCTTCGTCCGCTGAATGGTTGCTACTCTTATTGCGGAGTGGGGTGGTTGCTCGAACAGTACGACCATCAAGGGAGAGAAACAGCACCTCGAGGGCGAGAAAAACACGTGGGCGACATCGCGGGGTGCAGTGCCAACTGGCACTTCGTATTAGAAAAGAAATCGCATTAAATTGCGCGTGCCGGCGAAACGCAGTTACGTCTGTAGTTCCGCAACTACCCGGAAGGAGTCGCATTTTCTCGCGTGCCATACAATGAGCATTTGCTCAGAAGAGCCGAACTGTTGAAAAGAGTGTGGGAGAGAAAGAAGAGAGAGAAAGAGAAAAAAAGGAAAGCAGGTGCAATATGGCGGGGGCTTCACCGCACGACAGTAATGTACGATGAAAAGGCAGCTTCACACGGAGGTGCATGCTAGCACCGCTGGCGCGCGCGATGTCGGAATGACGGACGGTGCGGTTTGGTTCTGCAACAATTTCGCTTCACGTATGCTTTTACCGCAGAGCGATTACGGCACGTTCGCGCTCGCAGCAACAATGGAGAACCGTAACGCCGCTCGGCCGTTTTTTTTTTTTTTTCGTCTCCATCTCACACTCTGCTTATTTTTATGATCATTGTGCACTGCTACTACTTTTGCTGCCCCGAGGAAACAGTTCTCCTTCCATTTCCGTACACCGCTAGCAGTCACGAAGGAGTATGACGCCAGTACTACGAACGTCTCTGTTAAACTGGATCCGATTTGCTTGCGGCGTATGAGAATGTACTTTGATGTTCGCCGGTCGCCTGCAATGTCGTGGTTTTGCTGTGTTTTTCGCTTCCGTTAGATACCATGACACCTTCACACCGCATAGTCCCAGGCTACAGAACACCCGGTGATCGTTTTCACGGATTCTCAAAAAGTGTGCAGGCAAATTATACGGAACGACATGAGTAACGACACCGCAGATTGAATAAATACTCACTGTCTTAAACACTAGGATATAATTTGGACACCTGGCCACGCGAAGATGTTTGGCACGCGTTTAGGCAGGCCTGCTAGCCCGTGAGTTAAGAATACGGGAACCAAACATCCCCCTCAAGAGGAGCAATGGTCGGGACATCACGAACAATGTACTAAACTGAACGGGAAATTACATCCATCTCATCCTAACATAGATAGGCAGTAAGCAATATTACTAAGACAAGCGCACGCTAACACTACATTCACCTAAGCTAGACGACATCTTTTCTCCAAAGGAAGGGCAGAAGAATCACCAGCGTCGTTCTTCTGGGGTGGATAGCCCAATCAGCAACATGTCCTATGAAAATGTCTTTACAATACACCACGCGTACCTGATTTAGGTACACCAACGCAGTTTTCATATCCCGTGGACCCAAACTGACTGACACTCGGCTTTTCTTTCAAGGAACAGTTAGCTCTCGTGCAGTACATAAAAAACGCAATAGAGCAGAGTTTACCATTCAGTGAAGACGACCTGTAGTAGGGTAGTATAAACCTCTGTTGGTGCTGAATAAATCTCTCTCTCTCTCTCTCTCTCTCTCTCTCTCTCTCTCTCTCTCTCTCTCTCTCTCTCTCTCTCTCTTCTTCGCTTTCTCCGGGGAAGGAAAAAAAAAACAGAGGAGAGCAACGAGTTGCTGCTGCACTTTCCAGCATCGTCCGACGAACCTCATATAAGCGAGGCAATGGCCCGTATTTACGGGAATGACTTACTAGTCAAGTCACTGATTAAACTCAGTAGCCTTGACCACTTCATCACGGCTTATGCAAGTCAGCACTCACTAGGTGCTGGCTAACCAAAACCGTATTAAAGCCATCAACCAAGTGTGCTCACTAAGTGCTCAGGCGTAAGTGGCCACTGCTACGTATTCTGGAGACGATGCGCATGCGCTTGTACGGTTTCCCCCTAGCGATGGGAGAGCGGCTGTGGCTACGTCTATATGCCTCAGTATCCAACTTGTCTCGTTTACGTCTTCACTTCCTGCCCTGTCGTCTGCTTTTATCCTACTCTAATCGGTGTGCTTGCCCGCCTGTGGCTCTCTGTGCCCCCTATCCTCTGCACAATTCGTGCTACGCAGCTACCGTTAACTGAGTTTCGAGTTTGTTCAGTGTTGGAATAGATCACTGCAGCGCCCAAAGCAGCTTTACTTGAAACAGCCAGCAATTAGCTTCAATTTCATCAACGTTTATTAACAGCGTATGATCGCCAATATAGGCGCCCTGTGATGACTGATTAGAAAGCAGAGCAGTTCGGCGAAGCAAGGGGACGCGTTCCATGCACTTCTCTCGCCTCCACGGTGCGAAATAACGTCCTCGTTAACGTTGTGTCACACTTCGCCTACGTGCGCGAACACGCGTGAGTCAGTTAGGCAGCGTGAGCTAGCAAGTGAGAAGGGTACGGCGCATCGCATTCCTCAATTTTCTCTTTGTAACGGCTATTTCTCGCCCCACATTGCGGTCATAAGCTTCTTACAAACCCCTTGAGTATGTCACTGCGATACTGTTAACAAATCCATGTTCGGCGCGTATTCGCTGCAAAAGAACAAGAATAATGCAACATTTGTTTGATGTAGATGATAGAGAGCCACCTTGGCGTTAATTTGTTAAAGTTCGAAAGAAATCGAAGGACTTTTTGCTTAATTGGCTTTCAATATATACCAAAATACGTCACCTAGCTCCAGTACAGTGCTTTTTTTAAAAATCAACTGTCTCGACCACATAAACTAAAAATGACACGATGATTGAACAAAGATAAAAAAAAAGTACTGAAAATTTTCGATTGCCCAGCATGTTTAGATTTCGAGAAAAAGGGCCCCACATTTGGACAATTTCCAAAAAATCTTTCCAATTTGGACATTTTTGTTCAAAGGAATTCGCTTTGCAAGCCAAACACGAATACGTTAAGTCATTTGAGAGTATGCAAATCTTTTACATAAAAAGAACCATGGCTATAGCTGCAGTAGTTTTTGTTTCACAGTGCTAGAAGTTTCGAAGTTTCCGCGAGCCGCTCAAGGCGCCAGTGATCCGAGCTGGCTTTAGAATTTTTGAGGGGAAGAGAATTTTTTTCCACAAAATAGCTTTCCGTATGTTTCCTCTGTGCACAAGAAGCTATATATAAAATTTTCGTGAAAATTGATGATGTCGACAGGACACGCCTGTCCCATCTCTTGTGAAAATACCCCCTATACTTGTAAGTTTCCGGCTTTTCACTGGTTACAACATCTGGCAATGAGAATTCTAATGTTTCTGTCTTCACAGCTTTACGACTCCTTCAATTAGCTTATATTTTCTGTTCTCTTAGTTGCATGCTAAGTACATGAATATTTTGTCAAAACAAGAATCTCAAGCGTAAACGTGCTTATTCAGCGGAACTTCTACATCCAGTTATATGCTGCCTGTTCGGTCGTGTGTTGCGTGCTGGTGGTGTTAGGATTAAATTGATAAAATTTTTAGGGGCGAAGCTCCTTAGGGCGTGGGTCTGTCCATCCTCGACGTATGTATGTAGCCACCTCTAGTTTAGTTCTTGGATTGTTTACTAGATGGCGTGGCTACCTCTAGTTTAGTTCTTGGATTGTTTACTAGATGGCGGTACTTGTATATGATGAAAAGATGCGCTTGGTATGTTTACTAGATGGCGTGGCTACCTCTAGTTTAGTTCTTGGATTGTTTACTAGATGGCGGGGAGCGTTGTAATAAAATCCTTTCGCTGTTGGCGCGCGCTCAGAGTCGCCCGATGGATAAGGCTGCAGATGTGCGAGCCCGCGAGGCAGAAGCGCTCTTAGAAGCTGCGCGACGCCGCCGCCAAGATCCTGCCGTACGAGAGCGGGAGGCCGAAGCGTGTCGTCTGGCTGCGCGACGACGCCGCCAAGATCCCAGCGTTCGAGAACGAGAGGCCCAAGCGTCACGGCAACGGCGCGAGGACCCCGTACGCGAAGCGGCACGGCTGCGGCGCGAAGAGGATCTCCAAAACGTCAGAGAACGGGAAGCGGCGAGAAAGCGCGCGTATCGGCAGGCAGACCCCGATGCAGTGAGAGCTCGTGAGGCGTCTGCAAAACGCATCAGGCGAGCTCAGCCCCAAGGTGCCGACGCGCGGTTTAAGCGAGACTTTCTAGACGTTACGTTCGGACACAGATGTAGTGGGCGAACTTTCACTGAAGAGTCACGGTTTTACCGATGATTTCCCCTCAGGAGCTTCGCCCACTCATCATCATTCACCCCGTGGATATGCTGTGAATTTTTTTGTACGAACAGTCGAAATCATTTAATTTTTTATCCGTGGCCGCTGCCCATTTTCACAAGTAGAATGTAGTATGTCGTAATGTGTAGAAATATTGTCCGATATATTAGGTGGTTCTGGTGCGATCCTACCCCTATTATAACGTCTTTCCTGAATTTCGGGAGACTCGTGCCAAACGCGACTGGAAATATGAGCGATGGT